>NW_025999977.1:56689768-56774045 GCF_001458135.2 Marmota marmota marmota
TCCTTTCCTGTCTCCTCCCCTCCCCTCCCCTCCCCTTCCCTTCCCTCCCCTTTCCTTCGCTTTCCAGAAGAGTGACATGTGAGAGGGAGCTCACGCCTATGTTTTGGAGAAACTCTGTGTGTTCCTGAAGGGACGTTTTGTGTAGGGTGGGGGTCTCATGCCAACTTCTCCTGTGCAGGGGAGATGTGGTTGGCGGTCCTCAGTGTGGGTTTTGTGTGCTGAAGCCTGAAGATCCCAGGCCTTGGGGCAGCATCTATTGAGATGGTCTTGTTAAGGTCATAGCAAACCATACAGGGGGTCTTTAAATTATTTATTTTTTTGAACATTACAAATGACCTATCCCATTATGGCTCACAGAAGTGGATTTTAACTTGAACATGCTCTGGGACAGAGTAGGGAGGAGGGAGGGGAAGGTGATGTGCATCCAGGAGAGGAGCTCCTCCCTCTTCAGGGCTGGTGGTAGCCGGGCAGGACTCCATGCTTCAGTGCTGTGTGAGGATACTCCTAGGAGTAGGGAGGCATCATGTTGGGGTGGGTATCTGGACAGACCAAGGAGCTACTACTAGAGAGACATCATAAGCCCTGGGAGGAACCACTTTTAATGACATCTGTCAGATATTCTTTGGTTTAACCCCAATTATACATTTGCAGCCTGAACATGGTGTTTGGACCAATAGAGCTATGGAGAATGAGGGGAGTGGGCCTCTTCCCAAAGCTGGGGATAGGTGAAGCAGCAGCCATTGTTGGGTTGCCTACATGGCCCCAAGGCAGGGGAAGTGGGAGCCATGGCCACCAGGTAGCAGAGTCAGTACATCATGCTGTGAGGCTGCAGACACTGGGACTGGGGCCAGGGCGTGTTTGAGGAGCCTTTCAGAACTCTTTAGGAGCTCCAGACACCATTTTATGGAAACATTTGAGCTCTAATGTATGCTGCATTTTGCCCATCTTACATGCAGAGTGCCACGGGTTTGGAAACACTTCCAAATGATGCTGACACAGGCACCGCCTCCGTTGCCAAGCCCCTTGCCCTCTGCAGTCAGAATTATCCCGCAGTAACAAGCCTGGCCATTGGTCTGTGTCTTTACTGTGTGCAGTTTGAGTTTTCTTAGAGTTTCACATAAGTGCAGCAATAGGGAGAGCTGCACTCGCCCTGTAGCTTTGCCAGAACTGGCGCTATTGCAGTCTTCTGTCTCCTTAAAATTTATTGTAGTTATTCTGATGGATACGTTTGGGGCTACTTTGAATTTACATTTCCACTGGCACATACCTATAATCCCAGCAAATCAGGAGGCTGAGGCAGGAGGATGCCAACTTCAAGGCCAGTTTCAGTTACTTAGTGATAAGCAAGTTTGTGAGACCCTGTCTCAAAATAAAAAATAGAAATGGCTGGGGATGTTGTTCAATGGATAAGCACCCCTGGCTTTAATCCCTGCTACCAAAAAAAAAAAAAAAAAAAAGAAGCCTGCATTTCCTTGGCATACTGTAATCTATTGATCAGGCCAGTGGGGACGCCAGGTAGTCATAAGGTCTTCATGAAGACCTGCTGTCATCACATTTTACAATCACAGGATGATGAAATGGTGACACACTGTCTTCACCAAGTAACGATTTTTTCTGTTTAAAATAAATATCCAGAGAAACAGAGGCTTAATTGTTTGCTCCTTCCCCATATCTCCTTCTTTCTGCACCATATGGAGATTGGGGGAAAAAATGGACCATTTTTGTCAAGGAACAATAATTCAGTACGTGGTAAAGCTGAGGTCACTCTTCCTGGTAATGGGGTCTGGGCACTGCACGCAGAGAAGCTGCTAGTTTTCTTGGTCGTCCCTGTCACTCCAGAGTTATTCTGGAAGGTTTTGCTGGACTGTGGTTTCCAGGCTGCTGAGACGATAGAGATGTGAGGTCCGTTACAGCCACGCTGCCCATTTAGCAATAATTTAATAGCTTGGGGAGAGTCGAATGTATTCCCAGATCCTTCAGCAGAGTAGACATTCTTGCCAGAATTTGATGGGGAGAAGTTTCTCAGAGAATTATAAAATATTGTCCACAGTGCTTGGATGCATTATTATTATTATTTTGTAGGAATTTAGTTTAAACTAAAACCAGATTCTGTCACCTCACTGTGGCTTTAGTTGGAGTAAATATGCATTCACTTGGGGCTCATCAAATCATCAATTTCTTTCTCTTTTTTTTTGGGCGGGGGGTCCAAGGCTAGCAGGAACTAAATCCTTAGAAAACAATGTTTGGAAAAGCACTGCAAATCTGGCTTGGTTTTGGTTTTAGAGCGTTTTAAGAAAACATTATTGAGCACAACAATCCTCAGTTAGAATTGCCCCGTGGGGAGGTGCAAGCCATGTTAGATAGAAGTCAGGTTATGCTGAATTTGTTCTTCTCATCTGCATTCATTGGTCACTGCAAACCCCTCAATAGTGCTGGAGAGTCCCAGCTGCGGAATATGGGGAAGGGTTCTACGCCAAGGGGTCACTCACAGCTGAGAAATGAGCAGCCTGTCTCTGAAACAGGATCCCTCCCGTCTGAAGCACATGCTCACATTTCCACAGCCTGCCTGGTCTGCGTCACAGCTGGTGACCTGGAGGACAGGGGTAACAGAAGACAGAGGGTACAGTGAGGGAGGGAGCAGGGCGCAGTGAGCACAGCAGAGGTGTGGAGGAGTAGGGGACTTTCGTTGGCAGTTTGAATGATCCACCTAAAGACCAGGCGGTCGAGAGGTGCAGAGCAGATGGTCCAGCCAGAAACAGGGAAGGCCGGCAGGTGCGAGTCTAAGGAGCCAGCGGCGGAGTCTTCCCTGGCCTCCCCTGGGCCCTCTTCCTGATCCCATGAGGCCCAGCTCCAGTGAAGCCACTGCCCCAAAGCCCTGCCCTGGAGAGAAAGGCATGGGATTGGGATCCTGGAGACTGGCTAGATAGCACTGGTAGGGGCTGGGGACGTAGCTCAGCTGGCAGAGGGCGTGCCTTGCATGCAAGAGGCCCTGGGTTTGAACCCCAGCACCACACACTCACACACACTCACACACACACACACAGCACTGGTCCACGGCTACCCGCTCTCCCCTCTGATGTTTCTGAGCACTGTTTCTCACACTGACGAAGCAGAGGTCGTAAGCACCAGCTGCATGGACCAAGTCGAAGGAATGCCGCATGCTTTTAAACCATGGAACAGCGAACACGTATTAGTCATGACAGAGAGGCCCTGAGATGGACCCTCACAGAGACTTGTCCACCCGGGAGACTTACTAAGGAAGAACCCCCCTGCCGTGACATCGTCTCCCACTGCCAGCCTTCGTGTCCAGCCCTCGTCACTCTGGGCCCCTCTGCCCCTCAGCTTCTGCAGTTGAGAGACTTCCCCTCCCACAATGCGAGGTGCCCGGCCCTGCCCTCGTCCTGTCCTCTCCATGTTGACAAGCACGCTGGCGGGATCAGCAGAAATGGGTGATGGTGAAGGACGAGGTGGGGGCGGGAGGTCGCATCTGCCAAAGCCGAGTGCCACTTAGCTCTCCGTGTCTAGGATCCCTGGTGCCCATGCAGGGGGACCCTTCCAATATGAGGTGTGGCACTGTCAAGCTCTTGTGAATTCTGTGAGTGACCAGCCACATCAGAGCACAGGACACCAGATGGCAGAAGGTCACAGGTCCTGGAAGCCACATGTGTAAACTCAAGAGGGCGCACCATTCCCGGGAGCTTAAATATACGTATACTAGTAATTTTCATGATAACCTTAACAAAATTTTGCTAGTTATGAAAAAAACAGTGTCTCTTCTGGTAATCATCTTCATGGAAAACCCTGTTCCTCTAGGAGGACTTGTCTCAGATGTCTGTGGACTCCTGCAATCCATGAATGTATTCTGTGGGGCCAAAGGAATTTCTTTCCTTGAAATGGGATCTTTACATTATTTGTATTTTAAAAACGCTGTGGCACATTTGGGATGATTTACTTCAGAACATAAAACAACAGGAATATCTGGAATTGTGATTATGATTCTTTTCTTACACTGGTCCCAGTCTCTACCCTGAGCATCAGCTGTAGATTGTGACCCTCCTGGGGAACTTGGGGACACTGCCTCCCCCAGTGGGCAGTGATTTCTTTGTAGACTCTAAAGCGCTCACATGTTTGCAAGGGACACAGCAGATCAGTTCCGGCAGTTGCAGGTCTTCTTACTGAAGTACAGTGGGAATAAATTTGATTCTTCAAATGAGTTGTGCAAGCAAAGTAAGGTTACAATATTTTATTTAAATCTAATTAAAATCAGACTCCAATCTCCAGGATATTGAATCCTCATGATGGAAACATGAAACTGAACATGATTGTATCCCCTTTCTACAGGGCCAAGGTCCAGGGTCTGAACAAAGCAGATCATTCTGGAAGGCTCCCTGGACACCATGGAATAGACGGGGTCTGAGAGTCCACCCTGTGAGCCTGGAAGTGCCCACACATGTATGCCACACAGGCACGTAGGGGAGTCTTCTCTCAACCAGGAGCTCCTCAAACTCACTTAACCTGCCTGTCCACTCTGAGCAACGTGCTCCTTGGGGGTCAGACATCTTTAGGGACAGCCAGGAAGATGGCCTCAGTCCTGTTACTACTTGGAGCTCTGGGGCCAAGGGTGCTCCTGAGGCAGCCTTGCACCCTGTCCTATTCCTGTGAAGCTTTTGTTCTTAAACACACCCTCCTGGTACTTCCTTTCTGAGGTGTCCAGTATACTCTCTTCAACAAGTTTAGGTGTGCAGAGGTGGAGTCTTTGAGATTCAGGAGGATCTGCTTACTCTTTGATCAGACTCATTCTCTCTCTGGATTAGGGGTTGGGCTTCTTCTTTCTCTGGATTGCATGAAAACACAAAAAGCAGAGACTTTTTCAAGGCCTCACCTCTGTGGTTCTCAAACGTCATTAGCCCTTCGTGCCTGCGGCCATCCTGACTCTGCAAAGCGCATCAGTGTCTGAGATCAGCCCTGCTCTGTGGATTTTGGGCTGGGCTTGGGGCTTGCATATTTTTTAAGGATGAAAACCCTCACATCCAGACCCAGCTGACTTCTGAGTATTTGGGAATAGAGGAAAAGGTACCAAATGTTAAAGTCAGTGCCCATAAATAGCTGGGGGAGCACGCAGGAGCCACTGCCAGCTCTGAGAGGTGTGCCTGTGGACACCAGGAGGGCAGTGCCTAGGTACAGGCAGAACTGGCACAGGATTATGCAACTCCCCCACCTTGCCTTCAGCCTAGCCCCGGCCACTGTAAACATGAACGCTCCACACCAAAGGGTGGTGTCTCTCCCTCTGGAGATGCCCACATTCTCCCTTGAGTGGGTATCCACTTCCTAAATGAATATCGGTCTTGGTGTTTGAGTGGCTATGGGCTGAAATCTTCTCTATCATATATGCCAAGTCCCAGGTCCGGAGGCAAGATCCTCCTTTCTCTGGGGACTCCTCAGACCTTTCTTCAGAGACATGTCTTCTGCCATGACATCAGTACTCACCGGGTCTGCAGGAACAGCCAAATACAAGTTCCTACAAATAATAACTCACCATGTCCACAACCCTTGGGAGATTTGGGACTTGTCATTTCTCTCTTTGAGATCTTGTACCTCTTCCTCTTCACCAGCAGAATCTGCAGCAAAGCTGCCTGTCTGCTTGAAATGGAGTGGAAAAAAAGAGCAAAACCAAAAACAACAATTAATATCTCAGGGAATTTTGCCCGACAATTCTAAGTAGAGCACTGGGGAGATGAAAGTTTTCCTTCCTGCTCAGATTGTGAGGTTGACAAATGGTAGTCCAATATATAATGCTGTATCCATTCATTAAACCATTTAATGAAAATGTGTTGGAGACCTAACCTATGCCAGGAACTGGGCAAAAAAATCTTAAGAAGCACAGTGTAGCAGAGCAACAGGAGACAATGGTGCTAGGACCTGCCACATGATCTATACAACCAGAACTTGAACTTGGGGCTTGGGCTGCCCTGGACCCAGCTCTGTCACTTTCCACGTGTGTGATCTCAGCTGCTTCCTGAGTTTCAGTTTCTTGGTGCACCCAGTGGGGCTTCTGGATCACATCATAAGGAACATGGGTGCACAGGCGGGTGCAGGAGTCCTCAGCACACGTGAGCTCCCACCCTCTCCCTTGGCCCCTGTGGGGATTCCAGTTTCAGCTCCAATTTTGTGACATACTTTTCCTTCCTAGACATGTGTGAACAAATGCGTTTATCTTCAGAGTTCATCAACACTACTTCACCATCCCTCTTAGAAGGAACTAGGGAGTTTGTGTTTCTAAATGGTTTCTTTAAAGAGTTACTTACAGGTGCCATGGAAGCTCATGGATTTCTTTGTAGAAAAGAGTGGATACAACTCCCCTGACTCACACCACATTCCCAGGGGTCATGTTTTGAGATATCTATGAGCAGGCCATCAATAGACATGAAGTCTCCTCTTTTTCAGAATATCTGCATCCCCGAGGGACCAGTGAACACAGGGACAGTGTGATCCTTGAGTTGGCTCCTGGTGGCTGGGTGCCCTTCCTGCAGGCACAGCATCCTCTGATATGTGGTTCCTGCAGAGGTCTCAGCCATGTCAGCTGGATTTGAATTGATTTGGGGACAATGTGGACACTTGACAATGCCTGCTTCTTCTTTCCTCATACGCGTGTGTTTGTGTGTGTGTGTATGTGTGTGCGTGCGTGTGCATGCCTGCCCATTGTGTCATTGTGTCTGTGGGCAAGGATGTGTTTAGATCCTGCTTTTCTTATCATCATATGGAATGTGGACTGTTTATTTATTTAGATGTGAAAGTACATTTGCCTTGGTCATTTCATTGCCCAGGCCATTGCAGATGACCTAAGGTGAAAGAACGAACAAGGCTTGTCGTCAGAGCAAATGCCCATTTATTGAGGAACAGCTCTGCATATTTATAGAGCCAGGGATGGTTTGACAGTTGGCATGTGGTGCTTTTTGATTGGAGGGAAGGATCAGGTGAGCCGGCAGGGCTAGTCTGATTGGTGGGTAGGATCAGGTGAGCCAGCAGGGCTCTGATTGGTGGGTAAGAATCATGTGATCCAGCAGGGCTCTGATTGGTGAGTAAGGATCATGTGAGCCAGCAGGGCTCACCATTGGATGGCTCTTCTTGGGGGATGGGGAAGTTAGTCTTTGGAGCCAGGGGGACTCCCAACATAGGGCATTGTTTATTCAGGGGGAAAATGATCATTGTCATCATTACAGAGCTACAAAGCATGGAGCACTTCCTCTATGCTCAGTGAAGGTTCCAACATTTTACACCCCTCTCTGTGCCCACCTCCATCCACAAGGGCAAATAGTATTCTCTCTCTTCTGCAGGTTAAGGGATTTAAGCTCAGGCCTGAAAAGTAGTTTGTCCAAAGCCACAAGATTCATTTGAGACTTTATGTGGAATTTGATCCTGGTTTTATCTGAACCTAATCTACATGTTATTTCCAGTTTTCCACCCACTATTCTTTATGACCTGGAAAAAAAGGGTCTTGAAAATTGAAACGCATACAAAATTATTGCCCAAAGTTCCTGGAAGAGACGCAGCTCTGGATGAAGCTCCCCAGGAACTGGCTCTACAGTTTTACAGGTGTTGGGAAGGCAGCTCCTGGGCTGAGGGTCATCCAGGTGAGGGAGCACTCTCCTCCTTTGCTGAGGCACCTGTCCCCTTTGGTGTGCCCACTTCAGTGGGTCTCTGAAGACCTGTATCTTCACTTTACTGTGAGCTGATGAAATGAGTCCTTTTGCCTTGGTCATCTCAGGATCCTTGGTATCAAATACTGCACCTCCTGGCATATCAGAGATGTGAAAAGATGTTTGCTGATATTAAAAAAATAATAAGCTAAGTATTACAAACCCTGTAGTTTATAATTGAAATGGTTTAGTGTTTAGTATATATTTAGAGCATGTCTGTTGTCACTTAGTATTGCTCCTTTAGCCAAATCTATTAAAATCTCTTCTGTTCTCCTGCTGATTCAGAGTTTGGGTAATTTTCTGCTTCATCTATTTCATATAATTCCTCTTGAGCAACTCCTGACAAAGCATTCACTGTGAAAAATGTCTTAAAATATGCCTTGGTTACAATTAGGAGTTCAAGTTGCCTGCTGCAATATTATTTCAGACCTTTGCCCACTGTGGGTTGGGGCTGGCCTTCAGCCTGGGTCCACCAGGGCCAAGATTCATTCAGTGGACTGTCTTGGCCCAGGATCTGATTCCTGAAACCCTTCCCCCTCATCCCCCTCATCCTGATAGTGCTCCTTGTGTTCTAGCCACATGTCTACCGTGTCTTCCTGAGCTTTGCTTCATGTACTCCCAGTCTGATTGTTCTTCAGGGTCCTGAGAATTGGTTCACAAGTGCCCACCTGGACTGAGCCTTCTCAGATTCTCTTATTCTGCCTCAGTTTCTTTCCATCTCCATTTCCAGGTTTGCATGAGAGACTGTGCATCCACGTGCTGGACTAGAATATAAGCTAGTTTTGAAGGAGAGAAACTCATCTAGATTGCATGGTCTCTGCTTTCCCTTTTATTTTCCCTGTCCTTGTACATAAAAGATGCTTAACAATTGGTTTTCAACGAATTCATGAAAGCAAGTACCTTGGCTCCCTTTGGAGGCACAGTGGAAAGAACATTCACATCAGCAGGGGCCAAACTCCAGCTCTTCTGTTTACAAAGAATCTTGGGCTCAAAGGCTTCAAGCTCTTCTTACAACATGTGGGAAACTGCTGAGGGCTTTTAGTTAATATCGCCCGGGACACCCTGTGGCCTCTTTGTCTCCCAGGCTCTCCTTCTGCTTTCTGCTTCCCTTTCCTGATCAGAGCAATGCCATCTTAGACTTTGATTGCTTGTTCACATTTTCTTCTAATCTTAGGAATTGTCTCTATGGCTTTTCTTGCATCTCTCATACATAGTACGTATTCAATAAATAAAGTATTTCCAGAAACATTTGTCTAATAAATGAGTGGAGGGGCTAATATCCTGTTAATTTCTGCCGGTGATATTTTCTAGTTATTAAAGGGCTAGATAATGCTGGAAGATATTTTGAAATCTTGTTTTCTCCTCTTCCTGTAAAATGGACCATAAGGATCTACTCTCACACACAGATGTCAGATTCCTAAGCTGATATTTCCCAAAAGTGTTTCATGGAAGAATGCTAGTTTTCCAGAGGCTTGGGTGAGAATGTGGAGTAGGACCAGGAAGAGGAAGAGGAGGAACAGGAAAAGGAAGAAGAAGAGGAGAAACAGGAAGAGGAAGAGGAGGAACAGGAAGAAGAGAAGGAGGAACAGGAAGAGGAAGGAAAGGAAGAAGGAGGAGGAGAGATGCAAAGTCAATGAGTATTTGACCAAAACACTAGAGACAGTTTGCAAAGCACAATTATATATGTTGATCACTTTTACTACATAAAACTCTTCTCATTTGAATAGTTTTTTGAAAAAGTCCCTAAAACATGACAATTTTTGATTTGAAAATTCTAGTTATGTGTGAGAACCTTAGAATCCTTCCTTGACGATCAAGAGACAGAACATCCATGACCCATTGAGTGACTGAGTGACTGGATGTCTCAGTCAAAATTCCATTATGTGGGTCACTTCTTTCCCTATCCTTTAGGGATGCATAGGAAAAGAACCCCAAGATATTTTTAAGGCTGTATTGGAACTAATGACTTTTTCAAAGATGTTCTTTAGGATATATTCAAATCTTGCAAGAAATAATAAATGAGGGAATAATGAGGAACATTTATTTCTCAGGGTATAACTGTAATGCTGCCTCTCTACACTTACAATTTATGACGAGTAAGGATTTTTTTCTGTGAGTGGAATGCATTACATTAGAAAAAAAAATAACGGCCATCTGTAAATGTAGGGATGGCTGGCCAATCTGTTATGTATGTTGCAATAAAAATGGTTTATTGGGCTATTGAAATTAGACACAGGAGCCCAAAGCTGCACACACCACTGGGTAGCACGCTTGGATTGCAAGCTGCCTCCACACACTGAAGTTTCCCTGAGCCTCGTTCTTCTGGCCTGGTTCTTTTGAAGGCTTTTTTTTTTTTTTTGAACTGGGTTTCTTTTAAGATCTGCTCTTGGACAGTGGTTTCTTATTTTGAACACTGGGTTTCTAATTTGAAAATGTTAAAGTGGTTTACACAGACATAAATTTTGGGATTCAGGGGCTGGGGATGTAGCTTAGTTGGTGGAGTGCTTGCCTTGTATGCACAAGGCCCTGGGTTCAATTCCCTAGCACAATAAACAAATAAATAAATTAGTTAATTAACTTTGGGTTTTAAAATCCTCTCTCATGGATAAAGTCCAAAATAAACTTATTTTGACTGTCAAGTTTATTTACATACTGTGTAAAAAAAAAACAGGGATGATGTATTCATCGTCTTTAAAAGCTCCTTGTGCCAGAGAACAAGGAATTGCTCAGGGAACTAGTACACATGTCACAAAGCACAGGGACCAGCTCAGAGGAGATATCTCTGGGCACACTTGGGACAATTTGAGAATCAAACAGTCAACCAGCAATGACAGAGATGGCTTATAGAACCAGGGGGTGAGAACCCCTAAGTCCACACTGACTTAAGTCCGTCCATCAGGAATCACTCACCGCTCCATCCTGCGGCATTCACGTTGATCCTTGGAGAAGGTGATTCTGCCACGTTTCTCACTGCAAAGCTACTTTACTTTTTCCCTCATTATGTTGTAATATTGGGAGGAGGCACTTGGAAATTAGGTGAATATTCTGTTTCCCATCAAACCTTCACTCTTCGTACCCACCCACGATTCTTTCCGGAAGCAGTCACCACCATGATGGTTATGATGGTTGCCAGGGACTGATTCTCTCATTTGATCATTTCTTCTCCACTTGTGATTTGGCATTTTACACTAAGGCAGAACAACCCCAATTCCCCTCAAATTCTTTCTCTGTTTGTACATTTACATCAGAGTGAACTCACAGACTGAGTGAAGATTGTATGGGCATGCACTGTTCTATTCTTCCCAGGTGTCTGTATGTCTGGAGTTATCTTAAGATAAAAGGTTCTTAATAACTGTACACCTGCGTGCCCGCACACAGTCACACAGGTCTTGGGTGTCAGGTGGCTTCTGGGCTCACAGAGGCCCTGGCTGCCTTTACCTGTACCGTTACACCCAGGTCTCCTCAGGATCACCACCTGAGAGCACACGGGTTGGTCCACACCACAGAGGGACAGGGCAGAGCTTCTCTGCCATGCCCACAGCTGCATAGTTGTGATTCAAAGGGATTCCTTTGGGGTCCCTAGGTCAAGGCCATGGAGTCCCCAAAGGGACTTCTTGGGGTGCTGTGTTCTTCCATAGTACACAGAGTGAGGGTTCTTCTCACACCCCGATTTTCTCCAATGCTGGCCATTCCGAGCCTGTGCTCATAGTGATCTACTCACTCTTGGCTCCAGCCAGTGCCTTCCTTCTCCTGAGGAGGGTCACATCCTTGGTGTTCACTTGTGCTTTCCTTGTTATATGGGTAAAAGATAAGTCATGGTCCGAATGTTGGTCCCCATACAACTAGGTGATGATATTGGGAGGTGAGCCCTTTGGGGTGTTGATCATGAGGGTGGAGCCCTCATGCATGGAGTGCTCATAAAGGAACCCCAGAGAGGTACTTTGTGCCTTCTGCTTTCCTAGGGAACAGTGGGAAAGCAAGGCCAATCAGCCAGGAAGCCCTGACTAGACAATGAATCTGCTGATGCCATGATCTTAAAGTTTCAACCTCCCATCTTCTCTAGGCCACCCAGTCCATGGCATTTTGTTATAGCTATTGGAACAGACTAAGATATGGACTCCTGCTATCATTTTGAGATTTTCTCTTCTAGCTGCTCCATTGTTGTCCCTGGTCCTAGCATAGCCTGTTGGGGAAAACCTGGATCCAAGGGAGACCTGTGCACTCTGTAACTCATTCAGTGAGGGCTGCCTTTGGATCAGATGGTGCTCTCAGACTCTGGTTGCCCATAATTCTCATGTTTCTATTTATAGGTTCCTGGTGAACAAAACTCAAATTTATCTGAGGCTAAAATTCATATAATTCTGCATTCTGGTTTTTGATAAAATAACAGCTAATAACTACTGTTCTGCTATGATTAATAATAATAATACCCTCTTTGACTCACAGACGTCTTTGTTTAGATGACATATTTATGCCATGGTCCACCTGCCCAGGGAGAATGGTCAGAGCCTGTCCTGGACTATTTTGGTTTCCCCACACTCCTGATCAGCTAGCTAGAGGACTGAGACTGAGGAACACAGCCAGGATTGGGACATGAGTACAAGCAGGGTTGGGAAACCCTACTCCATAATGTTTGTTGGTTCTGCCTGAACACAAACTAGTCAGGTAAAGTGGAAAGGTGAAGGAGAAAGCTTGAGGAAAGGTGTGCATAGATGGAGTTCCCATGGCGAGCCTGGGGCTCATGATCTTGGAGAAAACCTCAGGAGGAACTGTGGAGATAGGTGTGATACGCTCAGGCATAACCTCCTGCGTGGTCTCCTCCCGGGGTGGGCTCTCTGCCAACTGCAGAATCTTAGCATGTGGCTGTGATTTGGGGAGAGGGTTGGAGGGTTCTAAGGCACATGTGCAGGGGATCCTACCATATACAGCCTGAGATACACAGCAGGCCCTGGGAGCAAGCCCAGTCTTGTGGGAGCACAGGAAGGAGCTGCAGAAGGTCCCGAGGGCCCACGGCTCACAGGCCCTGGGCTCAGGGAACGGCTCAGTTTCCTTCCTGGGAGGGTGCCATGTGTGGAAGGTTGGGTGTGGCTGACCACAGAAGACCTGCAAAGTCAAGCAGGGGTAGGGCTGGACAGGGACTGGGCCTATGTACAGTATGCAGCAGTGTTGTCCCCGAGAGACAGAAGAGTGCAGGAGGCAGACATGGCACCCTTGAAGTTTCCATCGGTGATTGTGTGCGTGCCTTGAGGAGCTCCTTCTTGCTCATGGACTGAATATTGTTGATGAACAGGCACACCACCGCTTACCCTGCGGAGCACCTGGAGTGAATTAGCCAAGCAGAGGTGGCTGGTCCTTGCCCCAGGCTTCCCTTCTGTGGTGGGTGGAGTTGAGGCAAGAAAACTCTGACTTGGGTATTTCTCTCATCTCAGAATAATGGGAGGGCACGGTCCAATCTTATCCCAGGCAGGAGAAAGCCTAATCTCTTCCAGGCATGCAGCCTCGACCTGCTCCCGAGATGACTTTCCTCCGCTCTAACTCACCTGCAAAAGCACTGCTGTGGACTGGCTTCGACTGTGGTCTCAGCTGAGTGGCTTAGAGGTATCACTTACAGGAAGGGAAACTCATATTTTTGAGCACTTTCTGCGTGTCACTCAGGCTTTCACAACCATTATCCACCCATGTATTGATTAACTTCTACTGTGTGTCAGGTGCTGGGCCAGGTCCTGGCTACACAGAGGTCAGGAAAACAGAAATGGAGCCCTTGATACTCACTAAGCCCCCAGGAGTGCTGCATTTTTCTCAATTAGCCAAGTGAGAAAGCCAAGCATAGAAATGGTAACTAATTACCCCCAAGTTACTCAGAAATATGGTAGACCAGGGATTCATATACTCTTCTTTGAAGCCTCCAATTGTCTTTTCTGGTAAAAATAAGATGATTGGGCTGAGGTGCTTCTATTGGTCTCTCTTCCGCTTACATTCTTTGGTACATTTTCTAAATATTCCATACACCACCCAATGCGAGAGGAGGGCCACTTGGTTACTCCATCTATACCCAGTGCTTCAGGAGCTGTGACAGGAACCCCGTTCTGTCTATCACATGGCACGGAGTTGGCAGGCTAGACCATCGGGCATTGCAATTTTCACGAGATCAACCTTTTGAGGATATGTTGAGGATGTACCCCCTACTGAAAGGCTTTGTTCCTTATCATCAAGGCTGGTCTCTAGGGACAGGGTAAAGGAATCCAAGGTGAGAGTCACAGATCTCCTAATACGTAAGTGGAGTAGGAATAATTTGTCTTGGCTCCGTCTGTGAAAGGCTGTCAGAACAACTGGGGGACATCTGGTCAACCAGCGCAAAGCTTTGAAGCAAATTCTTACACATGCCAATGTGCCACCCTGTGCCACCACAGGGGTCTCTGCTGGACTGCAAGCCACACTCAGGAGCCTCCAGTTTGCAGACTTGCTCCTCCTGAGTGCAGCTGAGATCAAGTAGGAAAGTGCTTGGGGAATGTCTTTAGGAGGAGGCCCTCCTCTGGGCCTGAAGTCCGTGTCCTTCCTGCTGGTTCCTGTCCAGGAGCCTCTCACCTGCGAGTACGCTGGAGGGTCCCTGAGCATGCCCCCTGGTGTCCTGGGCACATCCTAGGTGCTGGAGAGAAACTGCCCCGAGTGGGAAGGGAACCTCAAGGCTTGGACACCAGGCACACTGGCTCTGGATGGCTGATGATGGTGGTTCACTGAGGTAGTCCTCTGAGCTCTGGTCTCATCAGAGAAATGGAGCAATAGCCTTTCAGGGATTTTTTAAGAGAAATAGAAATAAGAAATTATGAGAAAGATCATAGCTTATGACTAACACATGGGCCCAGCTCTTTAAATGACAGCTGTCATTATGTCTCAGTCTGTCACGGCTCCTAAAAGAAAATGCCAAGGACGTGGATGCTCAAGCCCCAGACATTGTCATCTCGCAGCTCTGCAGGCGCAAGTCCGTGCCCAGGGCAGGCGTGGTGTCTGGGGGCTCTGCTTCCTCCTGGAGGGGATTTTTCTGTGCTCCATGGTAGAAGGGCAGCAGAACTCCCTGTGCCCTGTTCAGAAGGGGACTCGTCCCACGGAGGAGGGCTCCACCCTGGTGATCTAGTCACCCCAGGAGCCCCACCTCTGGGACCATCGCCCTGGGGGACAGGCTTCCAACCTCAGTTCTGGGGGACACAAGCCTCCAGACAGGAGCATGTGGCTGGCTCCTTCTGTCCATTGCCAGTATTGGGTGGGGTCATGCTCCTCATGTGCTCAGTTCAGGGACCTTGAAGAAACAAGACTTGACTTTCAGAAAGCAAGGTTCCGGGCCGTTCATCTTCTCTCTCTGGGAAATGTGAGCAGCAGGGGTGGGCTCCCCGTCCCTCTGGTCGTGCCCACACTCTCCTTCTGTGACTGCCTTGGGAAGAGCCACCTCTCTCCGTAATGAAGAGGCCTCCAGCTCACACCCCGACGGCATATGCATAATTAGCTCATTTTCTTCTGAGGTTCTTTGTTTAAGAGGGTTTGGTAGATTTGCTAATTCAGTTGCTTATGTGTGACTCTTGTACAGTCAATTACAGAAGCCTTTGAACAGCATAACTGAAGACGTGTTTGGCTTAATCAGTTCTCACAGCTGTGGGGAGGGGGCTGAGAACCAGCACCCGGCACAAAGAAATGCCACTAATGGGCTGGTCTCAGGGCTCAGATCCATCCCTCTGCGCCTTATCAGGGTGACTGTACTGATAAATGTCACCTCTCTATGAACCAATCTCCCACCTCTATTGGAAAGTTAAAAATAATTGGCACTTAGAAGTTTAAGCGGTCCAGGGATCCTCAGACTCTCAACCACAGTACGGCACAGCACCACCAAATTACGGGGAAAGTCCAGAAGGGGGCAAGGCTCTGAAGCCAGCCTGCCTGGTGCCAACACCAAGGATGCCATCTTCTAGCTTTGTGTCTTGGGCAAGGGCCTTACCCCCTCTGTGCCTCAGTTTCCCTCTCTCTAAAACATCATCAGAGAAAGGATAACAGAACACATGGCTGGGGGGAGGCGGGAAGCACTTGGTGCAACACCAGGCACGCAGTGAGCACTGGGCAAAGACAAGGACTCACTGTCACTCCCTGCACAGGCCTGGAAACCCTGGCTATGTGCACATTCATGTCGCCATCAGAGCTGACGCGTGCTAAGAGCTTATTTCATGCTGGACTTTGCTCTAAGTAATCTGTACGTGTGAACACATTTTAATCTTCAGGAAAATTTGATGAATGTAAAACCAGTTCTGTCTCATAGCAGAGGAATCTGGGTGCTTGAAGTCCGTCTAGGAAGCCAGTGTTCATCTGACTATGATGTCTAGGCCTGCGGCCCGAACCTGACAATCACTCAGGTCACAGACCTAGCTTGTCACCTGCTCTGGATCAGAGGCTTGGGAACAGAAGCGTGCGTGCATGGGAGCTGCTCGGTGGACATGCCTGGTCCTGGCATGTCCACCGAGCAGCTCCCATGAGACACAGGTGCCTCTCCGTCTTCTCAGGGCCTGGCTCCCTTAGGCAGAACTGTGTCTTCCTCTCTCTTTCCTACTCTTTTTCTCCTTCTTCAAATTAAATTCATTGTTTGCTCTGACCATTCATTCTTTAAGGAAGTTGCTTGATAAGAATTCAGAATGTTCTAGAACCTTGCCCATCATAGTACTCCCACAGAATGGCAGGGTTTGCATCATGTTGGAAGTTTGGAACCTCAGGCTCCACCCTGGTCCTGGAATCAGAATCTGCTCTTTAGCAAGGTTCTCAGGTGATTTGTATGCTCATTAAAGTCGGAGAAATGCTGGGTCAGAAAGAGCAGGATCTTTGGCACCTGACAGAAATGGATTTGAAATGCAGATCTTCCCTTTATCATCCATGCTGTCTTTGAGGAACCACATCACCTTTCTGACCTTGGTTTCTAATCTGTAAGTTGAACTTAATAACAGCTTGCAAGATTGTGGTAAGAACTGCTGATAATAGAGTTAACTACACTCATTTCCCTGAGCCTGACACCACGTGGAATGTTTAACACCTATATTGTTTCTCGTTTCATCTTCACCAACATCTAGTAAGTAGAACTCAGGGTGTGAGAACTCTGCAGGTTCACTTGAATCCAGGGGAAGGAGTCCTTCCACAGAATGTAGATGCTGGGTCCATCTCTAGATGCCAAGAAGAAAGCTCAGGATAGGGTGGGACGCACCATGCTCAGGGCTGTGAGGCAGCAGTGACAAATCAGCGCTTCTCAGA
Organism: Marmota marmota marmota; assembly: GCF_001458135.2. NCBI lineage: Eukaryota > Metazoa > Chordata > Mammalia > Rodentia > Sciuridae > Marmota > Marmota marmota. Next base: position 56,706,742 of record NW_025999977.1, read on the forward strand.
GGCTTGCTTCCCCAAAGAGTAGACTGGTATTGTTGTAATTACTCCATCCAGAATGCAGACGTCCAGGTATTCACTTTTTTATTTCTTTAATTACACCGTGTCCTGCCAAAGCCATTCAAATCATTTCAAGGTCCTTATTTCATCAGCTGTTACGCTGCCATGCACAGAGCCCCATGACTCAGGTGTCGAAGGACAAACATGGTCTGTCACGGCAGAAATGTCTTCCCAGGCGTGGGGAGCGGTGAGCCCGGCTGGGGAGAGAGCAAGCGGAATGTCCGACAGTGGCCCCAGGCACGTTCTTCCCCTCAGGGAGCTCCCTTCCTCTCCTCCAGGGCAGGTTCCTCTCCTGCTGAGACCAGGCCCCTCCTCTGCCTCTCCCAGGTGACTGTCAGAAGCCTGACTGTGGCCTTCCCCTTGGCCACGCTTCCTCAGACCCTCCCCAGTCCCCCAGAGCTGTCTGGGAAGCGCAGGAGTGAGAGCCATGAGACCCACTGTTGTGGCCAGTAGGGATCCTGCCCCTTCTTTAGAGGGAGGCTTGGCCCCAGGGCTGGGGACCACGACGTTGAGCAGGTAGACACCTTACCAGGTGTTCTGAGCAGCATCTTCTCATATTCTCATTTTAGGAATCAAAGTGACCCAGACATGCTCTACTACTACGGGTATGCTGAGTGGTCAGGGTGTGAGAACTCTGCAGGCTCACTTGGAGCCAGGGGAAGCAGTCCTTCCACAGAATGGGTGCTCTATGCTGCAAGATCAGAGCCAACAATCAAGGAGACTCCTACAGAAAGAAGGCGACTACCTGAGATGAGATCTGAGTTTGATACTGCTGTCCAATGGGGCTCATTTCCCCAAGCCCTTCTCTCTGGGAATCTGAGAAGGATGCACCGCCCCTCCATGCTGTGTCTAGGGTGCTTGTGACCAATGCAAGAGGAACAGAGGGAGGGGCTGACGTTGGTGACCTGAGTGCAGAGTGACATTTGCTATGGGTGGTTTTATGCTTGGCCTGGAGGCCCCACATACCTATAGCACCCTGTTTTCATCCGAGTGTGTTTGTCTGAGCTCCCTCAAGATGAAATCACTTGCAGACTCTTAAATGGTTCTGCCCTTGAGGTTTAACTTGATTCCAAATTTCAGAGGCTGAAAGTAGCCCACCTGGAAATAAAGAAAATATATGTCAGGTATTCATGCATTTGGGGTCTTCAACCAAGACCTCTTCACTAGCATAATCAAGAGCTCTGCATAAGATATCAACTCTGTGGACCTTGGGCAACTTTCAAAATTCTGACTTTAAATCTGTCTTTACTGGGCTTCCACGAGGCCTTTGTATTGGAGCCTGCAATCCTGGGTGGGTCTACCTATCCCCTAAGCCACCCAGACAAGAGCAAGGCTGAACGCCTGGGGTGAGCGGGCTCCTTCCCTCTGAATGATTCTCCTGCAGCTGTGGAGATGGGCCTTCATTTCTCACCTTGTTTTGATAAGTTTGGCAAGTGAGGTCGTGAGGGATGCTCTGGCCTTTACTCAAAAATGTTCCTCAGTATCATACTTGAACCTTTTAGAAATGTGTTCTTAATGATGTTTTCCCAAATTAGCAGGCACACACATTTCAGATATTTTAATAATTTCTATTTGGGGGAGCACATGCTGCCAAGTTGCTGTACAGGCCAAGAAATTCACAGTTGGCTCTCAGGACTGGAGGAGGCTGGGGTCCTCGGGGTCCTTGGCCAAGGCAGGGCCATGCAGGCCTCCAGGGTCCTGCTCTGCTAATGGGCCCAATTATTTTTCATTTTTATAAGATTGTCTTGCTGAACATTTAAAAACTGATCACTCCACATTTTTACTGCCTAAAATGTCATGAAAACTTAGATATATTGTGCCAAAAAAATCGTCCCTGTGACACACCAGGACCAGACTATGCAAGGCTCTGCCTTCAATGACAAAGTCTTCCTCAAGTGTCCAAGAGAGGGGTTGAAGCAGTCATGAAGGAAATGACTCTCCAACCTTTGTGTGGAGAAAAAGTGATTTATTTTCTCTTTTAATAATAACTTTTAATCTTCTTAAAAACTATGTTAATTACCAAAAAATTGGAAATTTTTATGAGCATAATGCTAATAAGAAGAGCAATGCAATGACAGTCAAGGCTATGGCTAAGTAAAATAACCCATGAGTGCACAGCACAGTGATGGTTGAAGAGATCATCTCTCCAGCACTGCCTACTGCCCACCATGTCTGCATGAGCGGCATGAGGCTTCATGCCTGTTACATGGTTGCCTTTTTCATTGAAAATATAATTCTCCAGGTTGATAATTCTTCCACTGCAGAGGTGTGTCTGTGCCAGGCCAGGTAGTGCCTTGGCCTCCCTTTCTGCTGCTCAGACTGCTGTGAGCTAATGGGAACCTCCTTGACCTCCACATGCACCACGAGGTGCAGCTGGGTTCCAATAAAACTTATTATGGACACTGTAACTTGAACTTTGAATGCTATTCAAGTAACATCAAATACTCTCCTTTTAGATTCTTCAGCCATTTAAAAGTGTAAAAGCCATAGCTTGCAAGCCACCCAAAACAGGCGGAGGCGCATTTGTCATGTTGGCAGTGGCTCGCTGATCCTTATCCTATAACATCACTTTGAGTGACAGCATGATATTTCATGACACTCTGCACATTATCTATTTATGCAATTGCTGAATGTTGGACACGTAGCTTACTTTCATTTTGTTTTTTGCTCTTTTAAGTCACATCATTAATTGACCTCTCTGGAGGGCAGCTCCCTTTCTTGAGATTCAGCTCTGTATTCCAGTCAGCCCCAAGGAAGCTCCCTGCAAGCCCAGAACTCCTTGGAGGGGAGAGGAGGACACGCAGAAGGGGACGGAAGGACAGCGGAGGGCATGTGAGTGGGCAGGTCCCTAATGGCTACCAAGAGAGGCCTTGTAAAGGGGAAGGGAATCAAGCTCCCAGACAAAGGAGGCCGTGGAATTGATGCTTCACGCACCTTAGCAGACCTCCTGGGAGGGAGCCAGCTCCCGCCAGCTCCTGGTTTCCAGCCCCCCTGCTTCCCATTGGTGCCATCTGGGAGAACAGGGGGCCACAGGACTGACTGTGCCCAGTTCCCGAGTTCCTCACAGAGGTGTAGCCCCTGCCTCGATCCCACACATGCCTGTCAGACCCCGGGGACCAGACCCAGAAAGCCTCGCCTCCCCTTCCATGTGGAGAGTCCCAGAGACACCTTCACGCCCATGAAATTGCCCCCACCTCTCTGAGACTGGCCGTGCAGGCCCAGGGCACTGGCAAAGAGCCCTCTGATGCCCACATAGATCCAGAATGCCCCACTCCAGGGTGAGCCTCAATTATCAGCCACTCTCAAGAGTCTCTGCAATTCTGGAACACTGATGAAGATTGCATGCTGTGCTCAGAGTATTTCTTACAGGGAAAAATATAAAAGGACCAATTTTCAGCAATCGGCTATATGAGCCAGTAGGGAGTGTTCAGTGAGTGTGGAATGGTTCCTTATTTATTGATTCCAGGCATTGGTACTTGGCTTGATCCAGCCACATTCTTTATGTTTCCTTATCTCTTACACATCAGCCACAGCTTGTCTAGAGCAGGGAGCGAGGACCTAATCTCTGCAAAAGCTAACAGGGCTCAGGTCCTGGCTCACTTCCTGGGTACAAGTCACTGTGCTTTGGTAGGACTATCCCGGATGGGCTCGCTAGTGCTTCTGTACCAATGTATCACGAGATGGGTGGCCTAAACAAGTAGGCCAGGGCCTAATTAATTGTGTCACTTTGGAAGGCTGGAAACCCTGTGAAGACCAGCACGAAGGTCCCCGACAGGCATAAGGCAGCATCTGTCCAGGCATTTCTCCCATCTTCTGTGGTTTGCTGGCCATCTTTGTCATTTCTTCATTCACAAACCAATCACCCAGTCCTGCCTTCTTCACATTCTTCTCCTAGTGTACACGTGACAGTGTCAAGGTCATGAGTCACACTGAATCAAGGGGACATGTTATTCCAGTATGACCTCAACCTTAGCAGACTACATTGCCTTACTGCCATTGCCAAGTAAGGTCACATAGGGAGGTCCTGAGAGACTTCAACCTATGAATAGGATTCCCATAGTTTGGATTCCAACATTCCAAACTTTTGGGAAACAAGTAGCACTTAACAAAACCTGTGAGGTTCACTTTGCTATCTATACTCTAAAGATGAGGGTGACAAAGCCTTAAGAGGATTAAGAATTTGCTACATCCACCTAGTCTGACTTGAAGCCTGCACCTGTCTAGCAAATCTTGCTTCTTTTGGAGAGCATGTGCCCAGGACATTGGCTTTCTGAATACACTGCAGGATTTGCTGTGGACACACCTGCAGGGACTGAGGTGGGTTAGTTCTGAGGGTTTCTAGTCTGCCCCTCCCCTACCATGTGGCCTTGTCTCTCATCCGTGTGGACAACTTGCTTACTAACTGCCTTTTCCCCAACAAAACAGAGCTAAAGTTTGTATCAGAAATCGCTGATTCCAGGGGCTTTTAGTTTTCTGCCAAGTTAAATTGTGGTGAATTCTCTCCAGTGTTTTCTTAGCAGGGAGGTAAGGGGCCCACTTAGATGCTTTTTGTGGGTTGCCTTTTTAAACAAATGCAGCTGGGCATTTTGTTTAAATGCATATTGGAATCACTTATAACTAGTGAACCAAGACAATGCAGGGCCGCAAAGCACCTTTCATTGCCTGCTGAAAGTGTTCAAGTTAAACAGTTCAACAGGATATTGCTGTGTTATGATGTCTCCTGAAATAAAACACTGTGCCCTGTGACCATTGGGGTGCCCCAGAGAGTCCTACCCAACATAGAAGGTCCAGGCCACCGGCACTGCCTCATCTAGAATGGAAATGTCTGCTCGGACAGATGTGAGGCTCTGCTTGACCTGGCTCCGGTGTTGAGTGAATTATAAACAGAATAACCAAAATGGCTTCACACAACCCAAAGCCATCTGTAGTTGGGTGTTTTGCGTCTCAGCTGAACAGTGGATATGGAGCCCCCTGCCCTCAAGGCCCGCTGACTTCTGGGCATTCTTGGAGCCATTCCTTTTCTAGGGATCATACCATTTGGATATTGCAAATGCAGTGGAGGACACTGTGCTAGGAGTGTTTGGCTCCAGTGGACAGGGAGTGCTCCATGTTCACTTAGTTGGTTAGCACACTTCGGTGTCCACTAGGAGTTGGGTGCTGGGATTACAGCGACCAAGGACATCCTTCACAGTCTGGAGGGGAGACAGATGGGTAAGTGTGAGCCAGCGTCAGGGCTGGCTGAGAGCAGAGGCTGGGGTGCAGAGGGAGTCCAGAGGAACAGTGCTCACCCTCACTAGGCACAGGGCGAAGACCAGTGCAGAGAGCCTGGCAGAGAAGCCTGATGGACAATAAGGTTTAAGAAGAGACGACTGAGTGCCAGGGGCCTTGTGAGCAGGAAGACCTCAGGAGAGGGTAATGGGGTGTGTTCTGAGAACTGTAGTGCCGTCCATAGGGACAGAGTGTTCACGACACAGGGAAGTGAAGCATGAGGCTACAGACCTTTTAAAGTCCTGAAAGAGAAAATTAAGCAAAGGATCTTCAAGTTCAGCAGCTCATTATTTGCCTACCAGCAGCAATAAAAATCTCATCCTCTTTTAGAGACAACCTAAGACTAGAATAGTTGGGCAATGTGGCTTCCAGTCAAATGGTAGATTGTGACTAAACAATCTCAGACCTCCTGTCCTCCCTCTGAGGGCCTTTTTTTTTTGTAAATCTGAAAGTCCTGAGTCCAGTGAGTTTTGAAGAACCAGCTACTGGTCTCAAAAACTACCACAACAGTGGACAATTTTAGGATGCAGGTTGACCTTGAGTGCCGTCTGATCAAGCAGCCCAGGTGACACCTTAACAGCAGTCTCCTCTGCCTTGCCTGGCTCTATCCCAAGGACTCCAGTGCTTGTACTATCTGATATGTGTACAGTGCTCTCAGACCTGCCCATCCCATTGGTAACATCCTTGGCTTAGATTTTTTTTCCTTTTATTAATCTCTTCTGATGCTACCCTGAGTACGTATCTCCAGCCTTCTAAGGATGCTTATTTTTACACTTGTTAATCTTTGTTGTTCTGGTGTGTTAGAAAGAACATGCCTTAAGTAGTTGGGAAGACTGAGTCAAACCCATCATTGTGCTAGTTACTATTTCTGATGTGGAGACTCCTTGATTAACTGAACATCTGGGGTTTCTAGTCTTTCTACACTGAATAATCTATTGTCACATCTAGATGAAGCCAACCCTTTTAAATTTGTCCCATTCTTGAATGCATGTCAGTTTTTAGCTTTCTTACACCTTTTTCAGTATTTGATTTTTATTTAGTTTTCAGAATTCTAGAGGGAGAATACCTTTTTGGAGATTGTGCAAGCTTCATGAAGACACCTCATAGTCAGGTTTGCACACCATGGTCACACACCAGAGCTCACCTCCCCAAGGGACCCTGCAGGTGACCTAGATAGATAATGATTCACATACTCCTCTTTTGAACTTCTAGAATCTTTCCTGTTTAAAACTAATGACAACTTTAAGCAAACTAATGTACCAGCCATTCTGCTAATCACTGTTCATACATTATTTTATTTAAACTGTATGATTTTCCCAGGCAGGTAGCTCAGTGATTAGGGCGTGGGCTCTGCAGTCAGCCGGTCTCACTGGCATCCCTGCTCTGGGCACTGTGCTGTGCATCCTCGGAGTAATGGAGTGCATACCCTGAAAGGCCCTTGCTATTAATCTTAGGACATGAAGCTGATCTCTTCTGTGGATGTTCCAAAAAGCATTTGAAGAGAGATGGTGTGTCCCCCAAATCTTTAAAACTAGGGACCGACTATATTTAGACTTTCTTTACATATTCTTTTTCACATAGCTTCATACTATTTCTCCAACATCTACCAGAGCCTCTTTTCTTGGTACTGTCCTGTGTTGAGGCTAATTGTTTGCTTCCCCTGTGTTATCATGAGCCTGGAGATGGGAAGTCGCGTCTTATTCTCTCTGCACATTGTTGAAATCCTAGTAGCCAAGGAGTCTGCTCCTCTGACTCAGTTCCTTATGAACCTGGCCCTATGACCCAACTAACAGCAGCACCTCAAGTGCCATTTCTTCACCTGTAAAATGGAGGCTACAATTTCAGGAGGACTGAGGTTTTAGGGCCTGCTCACAGCTCCCTCCCATGGGGCCCACTCTATCTGCAACATGGCATGGCTCCTCCAAGGTGAGCAGGGCTGGCCTTGGTCCACTACAAGGCCATAGCTTTTAGGGTTCTGCAAAGGGAAATGGACACAGTCTGCTTCCATGATGAGCTGTCAGGCCTGCACTCCACTCTGGACTGCACTCCAGAAACTTCTGAAGGCTCCAATCTTTAGCAAAGCCTGGACTGAGGTAGTGCCCTCTTCATGGCCCTAACATGGGGAATTCCTGGTAATCAGTTGGACCTCCAGGCCTTAGGGGAGGGGGGACAGGCCTATGGAAGCCCTCACAGATATTGGGGTTTGAAGATCTGAAATTTGGGTCTACCTCTTGCTTAATTATGTGAACTTCAAGAAATTACTTGACTCCTCTGAGCATGAAAAAAAATAGATAATAACTATCTGTTGAGTGAAGACTGAGATTAGACTATGGAATTAGACTATTGTACATGGAGAAATCAGGGCACAGTCTGGCGTCCCAGGATTCATTGGTGGTTCCTTAACAACAGAGCTGTTCAGGAATCACAAATCATTGTAGGAAATAAAGTTCAGAAGGTCATGACCAGAAATTTTTGAATTTTTAATACCAGGATAAAAAGTCTGGATTTTTTCCCTCTGAATCAAAGTTTCCAAAAGCAGGATTATTGTACCACTAGGTGAAAGAAATATTGATAGAAAGGTGTGAACAAGGTTGTAGGGTCAGTTGGAAAACACTGGCTCCTCCTTTGTGGCCTGTGCAGGCATCTTCCTAAAGCCTTTAACAAGTGTGTGATGTCTGGGGATGTGTTTCCCTAAACATATTTGATCACTCCCCCGCCCCCCCAGAGAGCACATCCCAGAACTAGTAGCTTGGAGCCACCATTACTTAATGGGAAACTTTCAAGAATTTTGAGCAGGGACATGTTATGCTACGCCACAATCTGTTTTTCCTGGAAATGACCCTGTTGGCCCTCCCTCTTTCTGTATGGCCACCGAGGGATGGCCACCAAGAGCTGGCCCCCATGCCGCTCTGCTGGGACATCTGTCTCTTAGATCTAGGAGGCAGTCATTCCCTCCCTCCACATCATCTTTTGTCCCTGCTGAACATATCTGCATCTGTAATCTGTCTCTCACATGTTAGCCTGTTTGGATTTATTTCTCTTACCATCTGGTGATCAGGAGTTTGGATTCTAGGTTCATTTTGGTTTGGACAAAGAAGAATGGGCCCAGTCTCTGCATGAATAAAGCAAGTTGGGTGGATGGAGCATTTCTTTTTTTTCTTTAGTCTTTTATATAACTTAATTATGGAAAAGTTAGCTGTTTTCCAAACATAGCCATGAAATCTGGACATTTTTTTCCTTAGGAAAAAAAATACTGATTTCCTTCCTTGTGAGCTCAGCAGTCTGGAATATTTTAGGCACAAGGACATTAAGGGAGGGTGGAAGGAGGGCACATGAATTTTGTGCATTATACGAAAGCCAGGCTTTTTCTGGTTTTACTAATGGAAGGTGATTATAGAACATTTTAATGTCAGAAAGGTTTGAAAGCCATTATGCTTCTCGACAGATCTTAAAGCTCTCCGACTTAATGACTAGTGCCTTGGAAAAGTGCTTGCTCTCTCTTAGACACGCGCGCGCACACACACACACACACACACACACACACCCTCTGAGTACAACGGCAGAAGTCGGTTCTGCTACTACCTGTCATGCCTATGACTCCCATATTACCGTCAGGTGGCTCTGAGCACGTGGTGCATCTTCACCTCTACTGAGACACGCTGACATAAAATACAGAGATGATCCATTACATTTCCTGCAACTGCATCTCATTCTGCTAATGCTTACAAATTAAGGGTGTCTGTCACTGCCTATATGAGACCATACCCAGAGCATCTCCCATCTCATGAATTTCAGAGTATGCTCCATGGAAATGCAGGAACCAATCCAATGGTAAGGATGATGCACAGCTCGTGATCTCTGTCTAGTCGGTATGAAAATCTGTCTGTGCAAGGAATGTGAACTCAGTCGTCCTTGGAGCACAGGATGTCAGGAGTGTCAGTTCTACAGACCAGTGGTGTTCTTCACGGACATAAAGTCACCAAGGCAGAATTACACTCCTGGGTTGAAAAATGTGAATGTACTCAGCTCATTGCAGCACTGTTTGGTAGGTGTTTTTTGCTTTTTAAAATTCTCAAAGCCTACTTACCTGCTCAACTGCCTCCATGAGATCTCTTCCAACATATAGCCTTCAGTTTGTCTCAGACTCTGATTTTGAAGACAGGTATTGACAGGGGCAGCTTTCCCCTCTGACCTGGCCTCTCCAGTGAGTTCAGGACCCCAAGCCACTGGACCTACACATACGTTTTCCCCAAATTTCACCTGTAGCTGGCTCTGGGTGTTTCCTCAAGTTGGCTGTCCCAGGTGGAAGCCCTTCTGTGATGGCTAAAGCGTCCTTCAACCCTACACATCATGCCCTCGCCTCCCTGGGCTAAATGTTCACAGGCCTGTCGTTCGTTGTTCAGACACAGCTCAGTGCTCAGGCATGTATGAGCCAGTCAAAAGCTCTGCTGTGGGTAGCGAGAGCCCAGATGCTGATTTTCTCATCAGATTCCCTTACTTGGCCTAAGGGGCGCTCCCCTTCCCACCCATGATTGACATCTGCAGACCACCTGGCTAACTCCAGCCGTTCCACCTGGTTATGTTTAAGGTGCTGTCTATTCAACCTTTCCACTCTACCTTCCTACAGTCGCATTTGGCATCCAAGCAAGACTCCCTCCGGCATGTCTCTTGGGGCTTCCAGCCTTTCTGAATGCTGTCATTGAGTTCCTTCGCTTTTATGATTTCTCTCACCTCTGCGCCATGAACAAACTGCACAAGTACCCCCTCCGTGCCTTTGCGAGTGTGTCCAGGAACGCATGGTCTTCTTTTTACATCAGTGAGGGCCATGGCCTTCATGAGCTAGCCTGTGACTTCTGACCGGTTGGACGAGCACCGAGAGCCTGGAGCACAAGCATGTTGCTACGAGACAATGGGACCGGACACAGAAGCTGGGGTCCTCTAGTGGTAAATCCCTCTTGTCCCCAGCACTGGGTGTCTGGCTGCCCCCATGGACTCAGGAACTGCCAGGACTGGGTCAGAAGCTGGTGTTCTGTCCAGAACCTTCCTCTTCCTGTCTGTGGCTCTGGGCAAGTCCGTTCTGTTCACTTTCCTTTTCTACCAGGTGTATTACTGTCTGGTTCATCTGACGAGTTGTTTTGAAACATAGTCTGTGTATGCACTGTTCAGACACACGTAGGCCAGAAATCACAGCTCAGAGCTCGTCCTTAGCTTCCTGTCTCCTCACACCACGGGCGTCGGGGTTTGGCAAGGCCACTGGAGGAAGCCAGTAGCTGGCCGCTGAGTTTCTGTGTGTGCCGCTCACCTGCTTGGTGTTTCTCAGTCATGGACTTTCAGATGACCTCTTGGCTCAGCACCTTCTGCTTTAGGATATGTGTTGCAGGCAGTGGGCCAGTTGGCAAGGGTGTCCTCCAGTTCTGGGTAGTGCAGGGACTTTCTCTTTGTGTCATCGAGGGACCTTCAGAGGATACTACCCCGAGAGCAGAATGAAATGAGGTTTCTTGAAATCTGGGCTCCTGACGTGGGACAGATCAGGCCTGTTTGGTCATAAAAGCCAGGCAGTACTAAAATAAAACATAAAACCTGACAGAAAGTGACGGCTTTCAATCTCTCCTGGCCCTGATTTTCAGAATGGATCTAAATGAGATGCCCCCATTACTGGGGAAAGGCATTGTGATTAGGACACTCCCAAGGTCTTCTAGGGCTCAGAATGCTCAGTTCAAGGTACAGATGTTGGATTGGATGGTATCTTCAACTCCAGCTCTTGGTGCTAATGAATGTTATTGACTCCATGAGTGAATTCATTGTGTTCTTTGGATATTTCTGTGGAAACAATTGGGCTACAGAAAATGAGGGAGGCCAGGATTCTGGTATGGAAGTACCTGCAAGGCTGTGGGAGTACTGGCCAGGGGCTGATGGAGGCACCCCGCTGCCCACCCAGGTTACCCGTGTGCTCCTTCTCAGCCCTGAGGCTGCTATGCAGCATGGCAGGCGCGGTGGTGCAATGAGCCGGGCTCTTCCCTTGGGCCTCCCGTGCAGAGGCAAGAGATGCACTTCCACTGCCTCCTGGAGCTTACCATGACGGTGTGAGGTAGGGGTTTTCAGAGGTACCTAGACTAAGGCACCCAAACTGAGGAAGTCAGTTCCCCTTCACAAGGGAACACACCTCTGGGGCCATAGGACAGCACAGAAGAGGGACTTTGGGAGACTGTGGGCAGTCACAGCCCTTCACACCTGGGTGTGCATTTAGTAGGAGAGGGCAGCTTGGTCAGTGGAACATTATGGAATCTGTGCCTGGCCACATCAACCTGGGCACTTGGAGTGCTCCAGGCTCCCACATCCCCCTTTAGGGCGCCTGGCTTCCTATGTCAGAGCCACTGACTTCTTCCATCCCTGCTGAACCCACTCAGCCCACAGAGTGGTTAAAAATAAAGATCATAAACCACTGTTGTTTTAGGTTAAGTTTGAGAATGGTCCGTTATGTAAGAATGTCTAATTAAACAGGGACCTCAGTATGTTTTCTTCTCTGAACCGTATTTGGATCAAGATCTGAAGTGCTGTCTCCGCTGACTGCGGACGGTTGGTCTGGTATCTCTGGGTCTTGGGCTCTTTGGCATAATGAGAACATGGATTAATGAAGAACACTCATTCCAGACACAGGTGTGGCCCCTCCTGCTCTCCTTTCCTCATCCAAGCATTGCTTTCAACAGTTTGTCCCAGGGCTGGGGATGTGGCTCAAGCGGTAGTGCGCTCGCCTGGCATGCGTACGGCTTGGGTTCGATCCTCAGCACCATATACAAACAAAGATGTTGTGTCCGCCGAAAGCTAAACAATAAATGTTTAAAAATTCTCTCTCTCTCTTTCAAAAAAAAAAAAAGAACAGTAGGTTCAGAGTGGGCCTCAGAATCCTACTCAACCCAGTTTCAGAGACAAGGAGTTATCAATGTTCACAATCACTTGGAATTGACACTTGATATGGGATATGTCACCCCTTGACCAGACAATATCTAAGTTTCTTGTCAATTCTAACGTTTGCTGTTTGATTTATCTTTTGGCCCTGTGTATGTACTAGAAGAAACAAATTATCTCTGTAGCTCGCAAACTCCTTACTCCTTGTTCAGTTCTCAGTCTGCTTTTTGTAGCTTAATACCTGTTTTTTTTGCTTTGAGGAGATGGCAGGGTGATGAAAACCGAGCTCCTGTCCTTGCTGATACTCCACTCTGCAGGACACTAAGGCTCGCTCAGCCCTACAGAAGCCCGAATTCTGTGGACATTTCCACTCGGAACAGGGAAAGAAGAATGAGGAGGATGAAGAAGAGTAGGAATGGGAGGTGGGGAAAAGCAAAACCAAGAGCAGTGCTGGTCACACCCGCAACACTGCAGGCTGATCTACCCTGCAACATTGTAGCGCTGGTCTATACTCGCAAAATTGCAGCGCTGGTCACACCCACAACATTGCGGTGCTGGTCACATCCGCAACAGTGCAGTGCTGGTCACACCTGCAGCACCCCTAGCTTCAGAACGCATGGTGGTCCTGTGCTTTGCTTTAATAACAGGTCATGCCATGATTCTCTTTATTGTTGTGCTCTTCTCACACCAGCTCAGCTGAAGCCAGAGAGTGCTGGAGTCAGCTATTCCTAAGAATTAGTCTTTTCGAGCTGGCCGTAGAGACTTGATCAAAGTCGTGGGTTTTAATTGAATCTCTCCTAACAGCCTCCCTGGGATGGAACGTGACTGATCTGACTGACGTCCCCTTATCCCTGTGGCAGAGCCCGATTGCTTCCCACCAAACAGACCATACTTCATGCTCTAACGCGGCTTTTCACAGCTCCTCTGGAGGCTGCAAGAATCCTAGCCCTGGCCAAGACCTGTGTCCTCAGATGGGACGTTCTCTGTCCACCCTCCGCCTTCCCCGGAGCCTTCCCTGATGAAAGGGAGACACTTGGCTGGCAGTTTTATAGAAATAAACACTATGATCAAAGTCAGCGTTGCCCCTGCGGTGGCTGTGGGGACCTGCCAGAGAGGGTAGACGGGGGCTTCCATGGTCTGGTCCTCGGTGATCTTCCGTCTTTATCTGGCAATCTGGACCTCGACAATGCTTCCTGACGTGGACTCAAGCCTTCCCTGCTCAAGTTCATTTCCATAATTGTCCCTCTCCCACCATCCGTGAGTGCCCCCCTTGCCTGCTCCTGCTGCCTGGTCTGTGCCAGCAGCATGGTGACTCCTCACTCCCCCTTCGCTCCTCAGGGTGACCAGGGTGGGGGGTCATTCTGAGCCCAGTTTTTGATAACAGAGAGCAAATCCCACTTCTCTTTATGCCCACTTTGGCTCACACTGCAAATCCTGAGCCACGGTGTGGACATGTGTGGAGAAGTCCACACTGTGGCGGCGGGCGAGCTGCGCGGGTGGGGGAGAGCAGTCTGTGCACACGGGCACCCGACGCCCCTCAGGCATCCTTTCTCTATCGGGTCTCAGTCTCTCTCGGAAAACAACAAAACTAACAGTCTTCAAGTGATCCACGCTTCTGTCTCCATTGGAAACAGGCTCAGGAGGCAGAGTCCCTCGGGAGCCTCCCCCCTGAGGTCCCCGTGCTCTCAGGTTCTCTGTGATGTGGACTTTCACTGTGCACACACAGAGTCATGTCCACTGCCTTCCTCCTCGCTTGGTTGCGTGTGCACAATACACATCCTGAGCTGGATGTCGGTGTGGGGGTGTCAGCCACATTTCCCCACTGGCTCTGTGCTCCCCTGTGCCAGCTCCAGTCAGAAGAATCCTGACTTCTTCTCTGTCTCTTCCTCTCATCTTCCATAAATAAATGGTAGAGACAGGATGGGGGTGGACATTGTGTGACAAAGATGAGGCGGAGCACCCACAGTGCTGCCTGCTGAGGTATTGCCATAAATAAGACTCACGGTCAGGTTAGGGGTCAGGCACGCAGACCGGGAAAAGCTGGTGACTTGAGCAAAATTGCATTTGTTGAAAGTGTGGAGCTGCAGCCCTGCCCTGTTCAGAGCCTGCACAGCTGCCATACAGGGCTGTACTCTTGCACCCCTGCATCTCAGAACCTCCGGAAACAAGGCTGACACCGCCCAACCTGAAGTGGAAAGATCTGAGGTTCAAGAGGTTTTAGTCTGGCTGTTGATTCCCATCCCTGCCCCACATGGCTGCTTCCTGCACCGCTGCCATCCACGTCACACTGCCACATTGCCTTCTTGTAGAGTCCCCACCTTCTGTGGGACGGCCTTCCTCTGGCAGGCCAGGGTGGATTTATGGAGCTGGCAGAGTGCACTATTGGTCATTTTCCCGGCGCTGCCATTATGAGGGGCACAGGGCCAGCCAACAGTGGGGTTTTATGATCAATTACTACCACGACGAATTGCTAATAGGCATGCCATTAGAAACTGGAGGGAGATATTTCACTGTAACTGTTTCTCCTCTTTGCTTTTTTCCCACTTTTGAACCTCATATATATAGGCTTCCTGAGAGCTGGCTCCAGCAGTGAGCCACAGGATCTGCACCAGAGCATCACCCAGAGGCTTCTCCAAAGTTACCCGCAGAGGTTCGGGGGTCAGCGACAACTCTTCAGAGAATGCTGGACACCTAATGGTGGCCAGTGTCTGCTACAGGCAGGTCATAGCCTTGGGGACAAATACATGGGCTCAAACTCTGGTTCTGTCTCTTTCAGGCTTAGTGTTCTTGGGAAAGTTTCTTACTCTTCCAAATTCTCATTTGTTTTCACATCTCTGCAATGGAATCAACACAGTCAGTCTCAAAATCTATAGATGAAACTGGGCGATGTGCTTTAGGCATAGCATGTCCTGACCAATTGCAGCTCTGAGGGTGAGCTGGCTCTCATTTTACATGAGCACAGTGTGTCCAGCCTGCAATTGCTCAGTGCATGCCATGCCTAACACACATAGCTGAATGCTGGGAAAAGGGAACTGAACTTGTCAGCTACCTACATTTGAGATGCCTGGCTGCAGGACATGGCCATCCAGAGACAGGAGGATGCCTAGAAGGAGCCTGCTGTAGGGCAGCCTGGGATCAGCCCTTTCAAGAGCAAGAGTCCTGAGGACATAGGCACAGATCAGAGCTGCCCCAACAGCTGCCTGCTGAGCTCCTTCAACCCTCCTGCAAATGGCATGTCCTGGGGGCAGTATTCTCTGCTGCCTTGGGGCAACTCCAATGTCTTGCAGATGGCTGAGAGTAGTGAGGTGGCCAGCTGCTAAGAGCTTGCTTTGCTAGACACCCAGCTTGGCATTCTGCCTGTGACGTGGTTCTCCTGATTACTGTCCAGCAAAAATTCTGAATTGTTGCCTCCTTTTATAAATGGCAATGTGATAAAGCCCAGAGAATCAGTTCTTCCATGGATTATGCCTTTAGTGTCATATCTAAAAAGTCATTGGTATACCCAAGGACATCTAAATTTTCTCCAGTTTTATATGCTAGGAGCATTCTGCTTTTGTGTTTTCCAATTAGGTCTATGATTCGTATCGGGTTACCTAATTTTGAAAACTGTAAATTCTGTGTCTAAATTCATATTTTTGCATGTGGACTGTTGCCCCAGTGGAATTTGTTAGAAAGTATCTTTACTGCTTTGTCAGGACCAGTAGACCTTATCTATGTGAACCCATTACTGAGCTCTCTCTTCTATTGCACAGGTCTGTTCCTTCACCAGTACTGCACGGTTTGGATCACCGCAGCTTTATGGTAAGCCTTGAAGTTGGTGTGATTCTGCAATATTAAGCTGGTGGTTCTGTATCTTTTTCCTCTTCACATAAACTTTAAAATCATTTTGTCGGTTTCCCAAAATAACTCACTAGGATTTTGGTTTGGATTCTATTTAATCTATATATCAAGTTAAGAAAAACAGACACTTTGGAAAATTAGGTCTTCTTATCCATAAAAGTGGAATGACTCACTATTTAGATCTTCAATTTATTTTATGAGAGTTCTATAGTTTTCTCCTGTAGACATCTGTGGACTGAGTTTTTGTGTCCAACCAAAATTTGTTTGTTGAAGTCCTAACCTCCAAGGTGAGGATATTAGGAGGTGAGGCCTTTGGTAAGTGATTATGTCATGAGGGAAGAACCTTAAAAGAAGCTCTGAAGAGCTCTCTCACCCCTTCTGCCATGTAAGGCTGCAATAACATTCATGCCTTCACAAGGAAGTGAATCTTCTGGGGCCTAGATCTTGACAAGTTCACCCCCAGAATTGTGAGCAGTCAATTTCTGTTTTAGCCAACCTGTTTGTGGTGTTATTTTTATAGTGGCCCAAACTGGGTAAGATAGAGACTTTATGGATATTTTGTTATATTTATATATAAGTATTCAAATTGTCACTTGTTCCTTGTTGAAATATAGCAGAGTTATTAACTTTTGTATATCAACTTTACATTTTGTAATCTAGTTGTAATTGTTCATCAGTTCTTTCAGGATTTTTGCGCAATTATACCATCTGTGCACAAAGACAGTTATTTCTTCTGTCTCTATCAATAGACCTTTTATTTCCTTTTCTTTTCTTATTGCACCAGCTACAATTTCCAGTATGCTGCTGAACAGCGTGATAAGAGGGGACATTCTTGACTTGTTCCGGATCTTAGTGGGAAAGAGTCGAGATTCTCACCCTTAAATGTGATGCTAACTGTGGGATTTTGGTAACTGTTAAAATTCAGGTCTTCCTTTTTCCATGCTGCCTCCCCCATCTGCCTTGTGCTTTCCAGAAGTGTGTCGAGGTGGCCCTGCTTTCTGTAGCTGTACTCTAGCATCCATTCTCCTAGGCTCTCTTGGAGGTGGTCCCCACGTAGCACAATGGAATTCCAGTGTTCAGCAGATGGAGTCCCTCTCCCAGTAGACCTTGCTGGCTGTCCCTGGGCTGATGAGCCTGAGGCCAGTTCTGAGACTCATTTTGGGGGATGAGATTGTATTCCATTGAGCACACACACAGGGCTGTTCCTTGCAATGTACATTTTTTACAACTCAGGATCCATTGTGGATGAATGGAGCTTTACTGCTTACCAGAAAATTTAATTAATCCATCACCCCAATTCTAATCTATGGGAGATGATTGGAAGATTTCCTTTTAGTTCGATCACATACTTTATTTGTACAGCCATCTGTTCCAACAACCAAGTGTCTGGTGAGTGAGGCTGTGTGACTTTGGTAATGCTGCTTATTTCATTCAGCTCTGGTTATGATTCTCAGAGTACCATGAACATAACCCACAGAAGGAAAAAAGTGAATAGTCAATGTAGTAGGCTTTTTGTTTGTGTGGGTGTGTGTGTGTGTGTTGCACACGCCTATGTGTACTTTAGCACAGAAAAAATATAGTTAGGATTTTCATGTGTACCTGGAAAATTAGAGCACAAGAATACTTTGAAAAGGACCTTATCAGTGTTCTCACAGATGAAACTAAAACCAAACCCTGCATCTACTGACAAGACTCCACCACCTGTGATCAGTTTACCTTTAAACTTGCTGAGATTCTTTAGGGAGCTGGAGAAACCTCAAACTGCAGCTCCGTCTCCTCGACCCCGGTCCCTCAACGCTCCTCTCTCAGCTCTGGTTTCTTGACAGCTTTCTTTTCCTCCTGCTTTACTTCACAATGTGCAGGAAGGCCATGTCTGAACGTACTTGCTGCCCTAAAGGTCGCTAGGGTTGCCGTGGTTGCTGTGGTCTCATTCATACTTACTAAATCATCATGGATCTCTGCCTTTCCTTTCCAAATATCAGTATTATAACAGTGTTTTCACCACCATTTCTCTTCCTCTGTTTTTCTCTCTCTTAAACACACACAATTATACACACCCCCCTTACACACCCTCACACATTCTCACGCACAAGTGACCAAACGTACACTTTGTGGTCAGTATAAAAGTAGTCTCTTAATCAAATGGGTATGTTTTCCTGAGACGATGAAAACATACACCGTGTTTTATATTTCAGCCATCCCCAAGTCTACTCAGCTTTTGGGGACTCTGGTCCCCCAAATGGTTTGGGTAATAGCCTAGCAATTTTCTTGAATAGCTTCTACGAAAAAGTTCTGGAAAAGGTCAAAAAGAAAATTTTCCCTATTAACACTTCAAAAAACCCAATTAATTGACTCAAAGTGCCTCAGGGAGAATCTTTGTCCCAATTATAACAAGCTCTGTTTTGAATGGAAATTTCAACCCTTCTCTCTATAGAAACTTGAAGGTGAGGCTGCTCTCATAGATTCTGCATGTTGTTCACAGGGCTGAAAATACAGCTGAACCCGCTGATCTTCATGTGCAAGGGCCTGAGTTTGGCAGTCCAGGGCCCCTGCAAACAACCCAGAGACCAGAGAGCCAGAAGGGTGGGGAGAGGGGGGCATGGAGGAGGAGGTCGGTGAGGGGGTGCCCCAGGGAGGGACCAACCCACCATCTGCTGTCCAGCCCTGCACCAGCACCTCGCACACTGTGCCCTGCTCCACTGTAAACTGATAACTGTGACATATGGATTTAAGACCCTTGAAAACCATTCAGGAACAGGAGAGAAGGGCCCTCCTGCACATTATTGTACATCTTCCTGTTGGCAGGAGTGACCAGGTCACCTCATGTGTGACTTGTTCGCTTTTGTGTACCCAGTACATAGTCGCATGCTGCAGACGAGGCGAAATGATGATGAGTCTCTCCCTAATTAGGACAGCTGCGTGAAGGGGGAGAACACCTAGCGTTTAGCAGTTATTTTTTCACAAGTAGAATTTGCTTTCTCTCCTCATTTTTATGTTGGAAAGCAGGGAAAAGCCAGACTGTAAGCACCACCCCCTCCCACTCTGGGCTTTTGTGTCCAGGGATTGGTGCAGGAGAGACTTGCCTGTGAGGTGATCACAGCTGTTAACCCCATGAGTGCTGGAGGACTGAGGCTTAGGCTCAGACACGGAGCTGTCAATCTCCTCAGCACACAGATCCACGGGGGAGGCGGCTGTGGGAGAGCCTAAGTGTCCTGTCCACAGTAGTTTTTAAAGTCTGTGGCATTTCCATTTCCAAAAGCAATATTTTATTCCTCTATACGACTCACAGGGGAAAATGAAAAAGAGAAAACATAGAACACCAGCTTCCACTGGCAACTGTTAAGTGCCATGGTTAAAGAGATTATCTCTGATGACTGTTAGTGTCATAGATGATGTAGTGAGCACTGTGACTAGCCTATACTTTCTATCACTGCTTCAGAGGGTAGGTATTACCTTCTTCACTTGACCCACAAGCAAGCATATTATTGCATATTTATTTCCAGTTTGCATTCTCTGTGAGTATTCATGGGGCTTAGTCTGGGCTTAAGCCATCTATATTCTTTTTCTTCCACGTAACAATGAGAGAAATCCCATATTTCCTCAGACCACAGTTTAAATGACTGCGTAGCCACAGTGTATCATGATAAGCTGACCCATCTCTCTGGGTTTTTCATTTTTTTATTTGTTCTTTCTAGAACACATGACCGTAGAATGTATTGTGACAGATCACACATACATGGAGTGTAATTCCCATGCTTATGGCTGGCTACACAGGTTGTGGAGTTTCCCTGTTTGTGCATTCATATATGGACATAAGAAAATAATGTCGGATTCATTCTACTGTCTTTCCCATTCTCACTCTAGTATTTTTATATTTCTGTGTTTGCAAATATTTCTCTTGTAAATAAGATAACGTTTTAGATATATTTTGTGCATATAGCCAATTATCCCCTTAAGCTGGGTTGCCAGAATCTGCCCAGTTGTTGAGCACTTTTGACACTCCTGATAAGCATCCAAATGATTATAGAGGAAAACTATAGCACTCTACCTCTGCTGGCTTTGTGTAAAAACACAACCCAGGCAGTCTCCCCAGCCTTCTGCTGAGGTGACGGCTGCATGCTCTAGCTTTGCACATGTTGTTTTTCCTCCCACCAACAAATCAAAGGTGCTAAATCATCCTTAGTTAGTCCTAAAATACATTGATGTTGAAATGATTATTATTTTTTAGCAGGTGCTCTGCAAGTTGAGTATGCTGTTTCTGTAAATTTCACATTTTTAAGTATTACTAATACTTAAAGAACAATAGTGATACTTAAAGAACATAAAAGTTCTTTAAGGAGAGCAGTAAATATGTTTTCTATTTCCCAAAAGGACGTAGAGGTACTGTCATCCCCCGTGATCTGCAGGAGATGCATTCCAAGACCTCCTGTGGAAGCTGGAAATCATGGAGAGCATCCAACGGTATATCCACTGTGCTTTCGGAATACGTACATACCTTTTATAAGGTTTTATGTATAAGTCAGACACAGTGACAGAAGAACAACAACTCACGCACGGCAGGAGCTATGATAGCAAAGTGATGTCGTGAAAGTCTCTTCACCGTCTCGCTACTCGCCCTCCCTCTTGTGATGACGTCGTCTTGAGACCAGGCTCCTATTGGCTTGAAGGAGGACCGCGGCTGACTGCAGATGCCTGGAACTGAGAGTTGGGGTATAGGCCACTCTCAGCCCCGTCCTGAACATGTGCATCCATGTTGGGGAGTTGTGGTTCTCCCACAAACCAGAGATCCAAGTGCCCCTGGAGGTCGTTACTTACTTTCTGAGCCAAAGAATCTGACTGAGGGCCCATCAAGAAGAAGAAAACAACAGGCTCTTATTCTCAGGAGGCAAATCAAGAAAGAGAAGAGGCAGCGGGCTTTCTCCACCAAGACCCAGTTGCCAATGAGGGCTGCTTCGGCCAGTGCCTTGGCCTGGACGGTTTTGTTTTCCTTGCGGCACAGTGGTACACCCCACCCCGCTGTCTGGTAACTGTGACTGTTCTTCAATCTCGACTCTATCAGAATCCATTTTCTGGTACCTGATGTAAATATTCTGGATTATTATCTGACCTCCGTTCTGATTGTTTCATTTCCATCACGATAAGTTTGGGGGCAGAACGCTCGCTTGGTAATGTTGGTATCCGTTTCAGCAATTTGCTTTTCTTTTGGGGCTTGGTTCCGAACTTGGTCAGCCATGTGACTTGGCTGTAAACAGAACAGCTTTCAAGTCCCTTTTCCAGGAAAACCCGATCTGTGGTTCTGGGGAGGATCCTGCAGTACATTAGTTGATTAATGAACTTAGGGAGTAGCAGAGCAAGGAGGCCACTGCCCAACATGTGCTCCGGGCCTCGCCTGGGAGATGTTCAGACATGTGGAGGCGTGGGCCCCACTTCAGAGCCACAGAACCAGAGCCGCGGGTGGTCTCTGGGACATTAAATGGTGAGATGCTCAGGGCTGGGTGATTGGGAAGGTCTTTTCAGGCTCAGAAGCAGCCAAGCTCGGGTCTCCTTCCATCTCCCAATGCTCTTCTTCTCTCCCTCCCCTTCTCCTCTGATGTGCGGAGCAAAAAGTTCTCTGTGACCTATGCAGTACACTCCATGTTCAGTGAACCCAAAGAATCTCTGCAAGAGACTTCACATGTTGAGGGGCGGCGGGACTCAAGGGGTTAAATGCAAAACACATTACCACAGGACAGCTGCCAAGCCTTCGAGTTCTGAAATCTGATAAATGAAAAATGGGCATGGTATCAAATTTAATCACATTTGTATTCAGATGTTGTTGAGAGCAGACACTGATTTATGAACTAGCAACAGACACCAGATTTCCTGCATGTGTTATATACATATGAATGGGTGGACGGGTAGATAGATAAACAGACAGTGAAATTATGCCGCAAATTACATGGCACCAGACCTGTTTATAACCTAGATCTCATCAAACCGATATTAAAAAATGCTACAGATATAATTTTTCCTGGGCAGTGGTTGGTTTACTTTGATCCTGGAGAATAGACTTCTTTTCAAAAGATTCTCTTGCTTAATTTGTGCAGTATTGGAAATGCTTTTGCTTTGCTCCATAGCTTTATATTACTTGTTTATACAGAACATTCTTTATGAGATGGGAAGGGATAGAAAGATGGTCAAGCTGTGGCTGCACACCTCCCTTCTCCCTCTCAACTCCATTGAAACCTTCACGGAGCTCAGGGATGCTGTGACCATGGGGACCTGCCAACCGGCTGTCAGAAGGGCTGCGGGTTGCCCAGGGTGTGGACATTCATGAGGAGGACGAGCAACTTCACTCACAGTCTAGAAAAACAGGAAGCTCAGGAATCACTGCTCTTAGACATTGGATTTTTTTTTTTTTTTCAGTTGGGTCCCACTGTATTGCTCCCATGGTCTTGAACTTGTGAGCTCAGTTGTTCTTCCTGCCTCAGCCTCCCATGTAGCTGGGACCATGGTCTGTGCTACTACACCGGGCTGCATTTAAAGCTGACGGTATCACCTGGATGATGAGGTTGTCTGTTCTAGCACAGGCCATTGTCAGATCCCTGAAGACATCACATCTATCCACCTTTTCAATGTTTACTGTCTTCTGTCCATGCCCCTTTCTTGTAGATGCCTCAAATTTGAAAACCTGGCCAAGTTTTTATTAACCTTTCAAGGGTCACATACAGCCACTCGTTCACTTCCAACAAGCTTCTTGTGTGGGATTGTACGCAGAAGAGATGGGAATAGGTGACCCATGGTTTCTCAACTGTAACACGCAAGCAGCTAATTCTCTAAGAGAAAGTCAGGCAAATGGGACGATTTTAATATGATTACAGGGTGTTTTCTTCAGCTTTTTCATGCTGTGACCAGAGGACCCGATAAGAATGATTTTAGAGGTTGAAAAGTTTATGGTTCCAGAGATCTCATGTCCATGGACAGCTGGCTCCTGGCTCTGGGCCCAAAGTGAGGCAGAACATCACAGTGGAAGAGTGTGGCAGAGGAAAGCTGCCCAGACATGAAAGTCAGGAAGCAGAGGGACTGAGCTTGGCTCGCCAGGGACTATGTATATATATTCCCCAATGCACGCCCCTCCTCCAGCCACCCCAACCGGCTGACATCACAACCCAGTCAATCCCTATCAGTAAGATCCCACAGCCCAATCTTTTCTCTTGCAGTGTCTCATCCTTGAGCTTTTAGGGACACATCACATCTAAACCGTAACACAGGAAATAATTTATTCAATCCCGAGGGCTGCAGGAGCCCAGAGAAGCACTTGCTGCAGACTGGGGGGGGGTTCAGCAAAGCCCTGGTGGCAGAGCTGGCACGGTGTGGGACCCTCAGAATGAGACCCCTCTCTGCTGACTTGCAGGACACAGGAGGTGGGCTTTTGGTGGAGAAATGGGGTGGAAATCACATGGCAATCTGGGGACAGTAAGCAGCTGCAGGAGCAAGAGCTGACCAAGGACCAGCCTCTGGGTGGGCCTTTACTCTTCGGGAAAAAATCCTGGTGGCCTTCAGCTGAATGACAGTCTGGGAGACATGGAAGTTAAAGAACAGAAGCCATCAAGGGGATGATGTCAGTGTCCCACGAGAACTGGACAGTGCCAAGGGATTCCAGAGAAGACGCAGATGTGGCCGACCCAGCCAGGATGGAACAGATGTGGCAGATGACAAGAGCATTTTGGAAAGGGCTCTTCTTTGGAAGTCTAGGTAAGTAAGGAGCCATTTACTGAGCGAGGACGCCAGAGCAGAGTGTGGTCTGATTTGGGTGGAATAGGTGTGACGTGGTGACCACTGTGAGGGGTAGGACGGACACCAGTTGACACTGCCTCCCCCAGGAGCTCTCCAAGGAAACCCAAGCTGGGAAGAGGCTCCTTCTGCACTGCTTTAGCCAACAGAGCCTTCGCTCCCCATGGAGAATGCACTGTCACTTTGAATTTCTAGTTCTATTTTCATTGGTTGCCTTTTCTTCTTAATTAAATTATCTCCTGGAGGGGGAGGACCCTGTCTTCTTCTTGTTGGATCATTCGTAAGGCCGGAAGCATTCTGTTGTGTGTAGAAAGTATTGGTGGATGTTTGTTAATTGATTTGTTGAAAAAATTCTTTTTCACTGAACACATTCCCCAGAAACAGCCAAACCCAGAGTTAGTAAGCCATCTGGCAAAAACTGCTCGAGAAACTGTTTCTTGGCTCTCACATTTTAAAGGTCTTAAAATAGCTAACATTTATTGAACATTTTATCATGTGTCAGGTATCGTGCTAAGCCCATTATATCTGTTATCTCATGTAATCTTCAAAAAATCTTGCAGCATGAATGCTACAAAGATTCCCCCTCAAATTAAGAACACGGAGGTTCAGAGAATGTTATTATTTTTAGGTCAGTGAGTTGTAGACATTAAGAATCAAACACAGACTCCAGCAAACTCTAGTGTTCATGGAATTTGGCCACCAATGGAGAGAAACTAACTCTTCGCCATCTCCTTCCCTGTCCTTTACAAAACTGATACACACACACAGGAAAAGCAAGTGGCTCCCCATCGTTCATGTCCAGGATGAGAGGCAGGATCAGCACCCAGATCTTCAGACAACGAGCTTCCTCCCTACTGCACTGGTTTTAAGACAAACATATTGAACCAAGTTTTCTTGGTAACAGAAGGAATCCAGGGCCTGCCGTTGGTCTCTAGAGGATGGACAAGCAAGCTGAGGAACCAGATAGCAGAACGTATAAAGTTAGATCCTAGAGCTGAGCAGCCTGGTGACAGCCACACAGGTAACACTGCAGGACAGTGTTTCACACAGCGATGTTCACCCTTTGGAAAATAAAGGAATGTGCAGTCTTTCCTTCAGATATGAACACCAGAACAAGCCGAAGGAGTCCTAGCCCAGCCGGGTTTCAGCCAGGCATCCTCTGTTAATAAGTAGCTACGGACAGGTATTCCTACAACTGGAGTTTTCTGAGGGGGAGTCGGTGGGCCTGAGTTAGGAAAAGTCTTGCTTCTGCAATTTTTCAAGCTGAGGCTGCAAAACAAGATTTGAGACACAGGAGAAGTTATTGAACTGAGTGAATGGGGCATATTGAGAAGGGGCACCTGAAAGGTCTTTCTGCAGTTCTTCCTAGGGATGCAGTTTGTTGTTAGAAAACCTAATCACCTAACACTTGTTCTCCATGTTGATTGGTGACTTTCCTCTAAAATGATTCTTATCACCACGAGCCTACTTTCTAGGGGAAATGGACCTGGGAGACATTTTCTTCCACTTGAATTGGTCCTGGATCTGAACTTCATGTGGATCTAAGACTTTTAGTCTTGGTGTCAGTTCTACAAGCCTAGAAAAAAGCCAGGTTCTCTGTAGCACACGAAGCCCCTGATTTTAGATCCCAAGAAGTTCCTCTTCCCTTTGGAGGGAATCAGCTCAGATTAGCAG
The DNA here is from genome assembly GCF_001458135.2 of Marmota marmota marmota. Lineage (NCBI taxonomy): Eukaryota > Metazoa > Chordata > Mammalia > Rodentia > Sciuridae > Marmota > Marmota marmota. The sequence continues at coordinate 56,732,257 of NW_025999977.1, forward strand.
GTGGAGGCCCTACCAGATTCTGCTTAAAATTTGAGTTATAGCCTGAACAATAAGAAGTCTCCTTTTGGAATCTTTCTGTACTTAACAGGTGCAGGAAGCTGAAACTTCCTAAATATCATCCTAACCCATCTGGGCCCTTCACAACGACACTATTGGTGACTTATTTTCGTCCAGGAAAAGTCAACTGTGGGACAGGCAAAGCATGGAGAGTCACACTTGCTAGTCTGAAGACCAACCAAAACTGCAGAGCATGAGCTTCAAGTGGGACTTTAAAAGTTGTATAGGCCAAAGAGCAGGTGATGCCCTGCTGGTGTCACCTCTAACACAGCTGTGACCTGCTTGGGCTCAGAAGGTAAGGCGGGGGCAAAGGGGAAGTTATTCTTGTGAGACCGGCTCTCAGGTCAGATTGCAGCATGGAAGGCCGGCACTCATGCTCAGCTCTGTCACTCTAGGCAAGCCACTCACCTCTCCACCACCCACACCAGAAGTAAAATATGCAGTGAACTCAAAGAGTCAAGAGTGCATTGTGTGTAGAAAGTATTGGTGGATGTTTGTTAATTGATTAAGAGCCAGTGCCCTGGAAGCTTAGGACAGTGTGGCACAAGATAAGCACGTAGACAAGCTCTCCTTTTAATGAAAATTGTGGTGATTCCTGGGAGGAGAAATAAGGGTGACTGCCGCAGTCTGGCTGGGCACACAATCACGAGCCACCACACAGCTTGTAGATTCAAACAGCAACTCTTTATTCCCGAACTCACACCAGCCGTCTACAATCACGTTCTGGGGAAATCCACGTTCTCTGCCCAAATCCACCTCCACTGGGCTTCTGTCTCCCAAAAAATACTGTCTGAATCCCGTGAGAACTCAAGGGGAACTCAGGCAGCAGGATACGCCCTATTCCCAGCAGGAATAATCTTTTTTTTTTTTTTTTAATTTTTTTTTTATTGTTGGTTGTTCAAAACATTACATAGTTCTTGATATATCATCTTTCACACTTTGCTTCAAGTGGGTTATGAACTCCCATTTTTAGCCCATATACAGATTGCAGAATCACATCAATTACACATCCATTGATTTACATATTGCCATACTAGTGACTGTCGTGTTCTGCTACCTTTCCTATCCTCTACTATCCCCCCTCCCCTCCCCTCCCCTCCCCTCTTCTCTCTCTACCCCCTCTACTGACCTTCATTTCTCCCCCTTGTATTATTNATAGTAACAAAAACAGCATGGTACTGGTACCAAAACAGGCGGGTGGACCAATGGTACAGAATAGAGGACACAGCAGGAATAATCTTAAACCTGGAATGCCCTAAACCCGATTATCCTAAACCGGGAACACCCTATCCGCCCTGGTCCTTGAGCAAAGTCACCTACATGCAATGTCACTGCAAAATGTCCTATTTCCACGAGTCCTTCCACTAAGCAACATGGGGTACGCTGGCAAGGAAATTGTCATACCTACTTGGCTAATGGCTCCCAGCAGGTGACATCATTAGAATAAAAGGAAAGGAAGAAAAGAAAAGAAAAAGAGAAATTTCAAGGAAGAGGTGAGATGTTGGCTGCAGACCGGCATCCACAGCTCCACTCTAAAATCTCCAGATGGGACTCAGGTCTTTCATTCTTGGCAGGATTTGCTCTCAGCACACGATAAAGTGTCACACCACTGCTGCTCCTCTGAGGTGACAGATAATACTGACTGATCCTCTGTGGGCTCCACAGTGTATTTGCCATCTGGCTGTGTGGCCTGGCTCCTGGTTAGGACTCTCATACCACATTCCCACCTGAACCTATTTAAGGTCCATCTTCTGGAACATGAGAGAACCTTTTCATAACTGGGGCATGGGGAAGGTACTAGTGGATGCAATATTTCATCTGCAACTAGGGGCTCTGCTGGTTCACTCTGAGTTAGCACAGATGTGCATATATAATTGTCTTTTTAAATCACTTTTATCATTTTTCTCAACAATATCCTGATATCCCAGGTAGATGTGAAGACCCCAGAGTAGTTGTAGGAGGTGATAGGATGTTGCAAGCAGGCCGGGAGGTTGGGGAGCTTTCCTTGAGACCCTCAGACATGTGGGCATGCAGAAACCTCCCCACTCACCCTCATCAGGGCCCCTCTTCTCTGTATACTGCAGAGACACACCTGACTCCAGCCCTCGCTCTGCACTTTGAAAACGTCCATCAAACTCACTTACCTCTGATGCCTCGCTTCTGGCACTACCTGGCAAACAGAGCCTCAGGAGTTAAGTAGAGAGAAAAAAAACGAAAGCAGCACTAAAGGAAGAGGGTGAAGCCCCCCATCTCAGAGGGGCGGCCGTCCTGGGCATGTTTTCATGCCTCCGTGAATGCCGGAGTTGCACTGTGCTTTCCCTGTGAATGACCACGTACAAAGGCTCATTTATAATTCATACACTAAGTCCTTAATAAAGCATACCAAATGTCATCTTTCCCTTTTTCTACAATACCAAGTCATTATTTCCACTGGGTGAAAGCACTTTTGACCCATAAAAATAAAACAGTGAGTCACTCGTTGGATGATTTCAGTGCATAAAAATATTGTTTCTTGTTATCAATAATATATATTCAGCCACCCTCATCACCTTTATCATGGTCTCAAGGCAGGGGTTGCTGAGAGTTCCTGTGAGCGCTTTGTTCACTGGAGTGATTCACATTGAAAACTGAAGGCCTGTGTTTCCCAGAGGAAGCCCGCCCATCTCCCCATCCATCTGTGAGCTTAAGATCCCTGCTCCTGATGCCAATACCTGGACCTCACATGGTATTGACTGACTGTCCAAGGGGCACTAGCACCATAGACCTCAAGGTTCATATCAAACCGTTTTTAAAAAATGAGTCCCCAGATGCTTTGGTCTCTGGCTACAATGTGAACTTTGCTCAGTGACCCTCTTCCGGTCCTTGTCAGTTCTATCTGTAAGCCAGGGAAGTTTGCAAGATGGGTTTTAAGGTTTTCCCAACTCTGGCTATAATGATATGAGTCTACCCATATTGGCACATAATAGATTTTGTATCTTTCTGGGCAATGAACTTATAGAGCTATTACAGGTAAATTTGTCTAATCTGGAGAAAGTTGGTGATCACAAGTATTTGAGTACCTTTTGTACTTTCTTAAAGACAAGTATTAATAAAAATGTATTTATAAATCCAGGTTGAAAGTACTTATTCATATTTCTTTGAAGAATTCTTATTTGCTGAGGCTGATCTATAAATTCTCAGGAAGCAGAAAATACAATTCTACTAAGACTATGTGTTGAGAAAATAGTTTTTTTTTTTCCTAGTTTTGAGCTTATACCAGAGACAATACAGCCCCAATAATATGTGGTAGCATGGGAGTCTCCTTGATCTCAAAGGTCTTTGAATATGACTTTTCACCTTCTTTTCTGTCATGAAATGAAGGAGGATGGGCCCCTCTCTCTGCAGGCACATCTCATGCAGCTTTTTGGATGAGCTGTTAGGATCTTTTTGGACTTGAATCAGGAACATTGAGGAGACTCTCTGCCACCAACTGGCTGTGTTGATGGGCAAATGTGTCCCCTTCTATGTATTTTATTTATCTTCATTTGTTAGGTAAATGTATGATGTAATTTCTTCTCCCTTTCTGGATAAGGCTTTCTAGTTCTCTATTTTTTAAACTGAGTTTTAGAGAATTTCTCTGAAGGATAATTGAGAAAGTACAGAAGAGCTGGGCACAGTGGCAAATACGTGTAATCCCAGCAGCTCAGGAGGTTGAGACAGGAGGACAACAAGTTCAAAGCCAGCCTCAGCAATTTTTTGAGGCACTAAGGAACTCAGTGAGACCCATCTCTAAATAAGTTATTTTACAAAGAGCTGGGGATGTGGGTCAGTGTTTAAGTGCCCCTAGGTTCAATGCCCTGTGCCAAAAATAAAAAAAAAAAAGAAGAAAGTACAAAAGAAATATCTTCTATGGCTCACTATTGCACCTATCTGAGTTGCTCTAAATTTCACTCAAGTGTATTGCAGTTTTATCATGGCTCAATAGTATAAAAAAATACAAGCTGGTTGGATCTTAGTAAAGTGACTATGATAATCTGGCTCATTGGAAATGTAGAGAAGTTTCTAGTTGTGGGATCGGCCTCCATGTGGGAATGAGAATGGCACAGAATAGAAACGAAATGCTCAGCTGGATGTGCTTTCCAAGTGCTCCACGGGGAAGACCCTGCATCTTCCTAGGATACAGGAAGTCCGGTCCTGTGAGATGCTGGTGAGCACCAGCAGGAGTATTTGCTTCATGCGTCCTGTGAGCACTGGTGATGTGGGAGCTCATCTGAATATAAGAGTCTCTGGGGCCCAGGAAAGTCCTATATGCATGGCTCTGAAATCAGATGGAAGAGTCCCACTTGAAAAAGGCTTTGTGTGAGCCAAATGTGTAAAGTTGCAATTTCATTCAACTCGACTGGAGATCCTCTGAGAGGAAGCCAACTACTCCTTCCATGTGACCTTGGATTGCCTTGAATGGCCCCATGTAGCCCATCTGCCTTCTTCAGGAAAAGGAGCCACTGGAGACAGGAAAGGGACCAGCACATTCTTCCAAACAATGGACGCTCAGATTTTCTCAGCTTTTTTAGAAAAGGGTGGAATTACCAGGGCAGAATCTCTACTCATTTTTAAGGGACTGTTTTTGGTGGTGGTTTTAAGCAACTATTCCTTCCCTTGATCAAGTTAAAAACCAATCAAAGCAGAATGAGAGAGGAGAGAGGACAAGACTCTTGCTTCCTTCTCCCTGATTTTGGCGAAGTAAAATCATGCGTTGTTTTAAAACACTACTGAGTGGAAAGAGAAGATACATTAGTGAATACAAAACAGTGAGAAAAGCTTATAATGACCGTATCTACTGAGTCTCCTGGAATTCGTGATGTTTTAAGTGAGTCATTGAATAGAAAAAACTTTCTCAAATAGGTGGCAGGTGCCTGGATTTGAAATAGAGTTAGGTCCTCAGTGTGGGTGAGGAAGAAGAAGAGGCATTCTGGTGGTGGGATGGAGGAAGATAGAAGCAGCAGACCCTGAAACAGACCTGGGATGAGCCAGAATGTAGTTGCTCACAGCGCTGAGCATTGAACCAGAGCCTGGACCCCTGGGTGCAGGCTGCAGGGAAGACACAGTTGGTGAATTTTTAGCAGAGCTAAAACATGATTAGGTCCATTCATTAGAAAGGCCACTCGAGGACAGTTTCTGCTAGAGCTTGGAGAGGGGCACTTGGAGAGAGGAGGTGAGCTCCGCGGCCATTCCCTCTGATGTGTGAGCAACGTGGCCCGGCAGTAGGGCAGCCGTAGGCAAGAAAGCAGGTCTGCAGAGATTTTAAGGAGGCAGGATGTACAGGACCTGTGACCAGAATGACATCAAATGACGAAGAAGAGAGGCAACGAATGCTCAGAAGTCTCCATGGACACAGAGAAGGACCAGGGAAAACCCCATCGACTTCCACCGTTAGAGATACCTAACAAAACCAGCAGAACATCAGGAAGGGATTAATACAGATTGCAGTGGAAACAAAATAAACAGAAAAAATACAAATACAAATACTTAGCCACATGTGCAATGGAAAAAGGGAGAAGTAGTTTTAAAAAGAAGTAAACAACATCTAAGTAGGAATATTTTCTTCATCAACAACAACAACAACAACAAAACACCCACAGCAGATTGGCTTGTGGAGAGATTCTAACGATTTTTAATAAACAAGGGATTGTAAACAGGGTTAAATACAGCACTTATAAGTTTTATTTATAAAGTTCTATCAGCATTTTCTAAGTTAACTTTTATCTCTGCTGAGTTGTAAAATAGTCCAGAGACAATCACAAGCAGAGAGACTGTGGATGAGCTAGACAGAGTGTCTACTGAATCTCACAGTCTTGCACTGTTCCCTAAAAACCACACACTGCAGAAAAGCCACCCAAATGGTTTGGTTTTATAAGTGTTTAGAAAATTTAATGACCCTGAGGAAGCCAGATAATGACTGAGACTAGATGTTCTGCCAAGCAGGTGGCTGGATCTCAGATTCAGAGTATCTTTGGTATAAAGGAAACAAAATTGTTGATATTTCTTTTACCTCCCAGTTAATGTAATAACATTCATGTTTCTTATAATTCAACTCCCTTGAAAACAGAGACTTCGTCTGATCTATCTGGTTTCTTGGGATTGATATAGATAAGTGAATAAAAAATCTTTACTAGATAAATTGAATATCAATAATCAGAATAAATATGTTAAAGAATAATGGAAAGTAATTTAAAAATAAACACTAACATAATTCACTGTTTTTTGTCGTTATTTGGAATTATATTTTTGTTGTCTCTGTGAATATAACAAAATACAATGGTTTTAGAGAGTGTCTTTCAAAAACATTTTCCAACACAATTTTACTAATAGACTCTGAAAATTTATTAATGATGAGAATTTGGGCTCTACTAAGAAGCCGCTGATTCTATTCTGTGGTCCTAAAAGAGGGGACCATTACCTGTGAGAGAAGTGAGTCACTACCTGTTAGCCTCAGGTAGGGTCAAAACTCGTTTATTTATGTTTCTGTATTTCACTTTATTCCACATTACTTTTACCAGTGTCTCTGGGAGAAATGAGGCTAAAACTAAAGGCAGTTTCTTTCTCTAAATACTTACTCCAGATGATTTTTGCATGTCAGTTTTATTCAGTGATCTCTGTGCTGAAAGCTGGGTCAGACTGTGGTGCATGATTGTTTTGGAAAGGTAAAGGGAATCCAGGCTTCGTCCCACTGCAGGTCAGGTGGGAGGCGCGCAGGGAAAGGTCTACAAGTGGCTGTAGCAGAAGGAAGCCAGGGCGGGTGGTACGGACACGGGAAAGAAGGAACGCAGGCTGGAATATAAAGGGAACGGTTTTGCAGGCCACGGAGCAGGGTCCCCGAGGCGCCTTTGATTCAGAATGGACCCACGAGGCTCTGTACTTCATGATCGTCATCTGGATTCTAATGCACGAGTTTAAAAAGCAGTCTCCGAGATTTAAATTTGCCACGCTTGTTGCTAAAATGCTCCCCTGGAAACTGGCCCAGCTCTCTGGAGCTTTACCTAGGGCATGTGGACACGGGAGGCTGACCCTCACTCGGCACCACGGGGACACGCTGTCCTCAGAGCAAGTCAGCCGTCTGGATAAGCCACGAGTCATTACCCTCTCGTTGGCACAGGCTAAATCGTGGAGTTTCCCTTTTGAGTAATGAAGTGTAGAATTCTTTTCAAAGTGTCATTTTCTGGTATTCTGTCCAGTCCTTCTCTCACTTTTCTAATGGAGACGTGAACTTGAAAGCAAGCTGGTCACTGAAGGTGAAGGGCGGACCTCAGGTAAGGAGTGTGCGGAGCTCTGAGATGGGCACCGTGCCAGCCCCAGCCAGGAGGGGCACACAGCTAGAGGGTGCCCTCCACTGAGCACAGGGCAAAGGAGAGTCCATCAAGAGGGAGAGCAGCCAGGGCAGCTGAAAGACCGGCAAGCCCTCGGCCCCCTGTAACCTCAAAGTGACCAAGTCTCAGAATCATTTCAGGACCCTGGAGGGAAAAGACAAGCTCCTCATAGAGAAATGTTTACTCATGAAAAATGGCTACAACTTTGAGTAAAATAAACCTGATATTCCACACACACAAATGTCTCAATGAATATAAGAGAGCTGGAATCATACCAAGTGTGTTCTCTGACGTAAATTAAAGTATATTTGAAATTAACAACAGAATAAAACAAAATTCAACAACTCACTTCTAAATAGCACAAGGGTATCATCAGGTATGAAGGTATCATCAGGAAAATTACAAAGGAGTTTAAACTAAATGAAAATAGAAAAAAAGTAATGTAAATGTTATGGTTTGCAGTTGAAGAAATTCTCAGGAAAACTTATAGCTTTAAATGTCTCTATTAAAAAGAAGAAAGTTCTCATATTAGTACCCTAAGCATCTATGTTAAAAAACTAGAAAGAAAAGAACAAATTATATTCAAACAAAGCATCAGGAAGGGATTCATAAAGATAACAGTGGGAACAAAATAAACAGAAAAATAATACAAATACAAATATTTTACCAAAGTTAATGAAAGCAAACATTGATTTTTTTGGGGGGGGGAAGTGTTTTTTAAAATATTAATAAACTTTTAGAAAGTCCGACTAGGAAAACAAGAAGTGTTTTAGTCAGTGCGAGCAGCTGTGACACAGTACCATAGACTGCTTTGCTTATAAACAGCAGAAATTTATTTCTTATAGTTCTGGAGGCTCAAGTTCAAGTTCAGAGTATGGCAAGCTGGGTCCTGGTGACAGCAGAGAGCAGCCTTCTTACTGCATTCTCCCTTCCTGGAAAGAAAGCTGGGCAGGTCTCAGGCCTCTTCTGCAAAGAGTCCTGACAACAGTCATAAAGGCTCTGCCCTCGTGATCTCCTTACTATACAATGCCAAGAACCTACTGCAGGAACAATCACCCTGGGGAGTAGATTTTAACCTATGAGTCAGGGAGGGGGACATTTAGCCCATAACAGAGAGAATATGCAATTTTCCAAAATCAGGGGTGAAAGAGAGGTCATTATTCTACATAAACTTTTAAAAAAGGAAATATTGCAACACCTTTATGACAAAAGTTAGAGAACTTATGGAAAAGTTCATAGGAAGACTTAAGTTACTGAAACTGACTCAAGAAGAAATAGAAAACATGAATAGGCATGTAAAGGCATTGAACTTGTAATTCAAAATTTTCTTTTAGAAAGAAAATCTTAGACACAGATAATTTCACTATAAATTCTGATATATTTAAAGAGGAAATAATATCAATGCCACTCAAATTATTCTAGAAAATAGAGGAGGAGAAAACACTTCCAACTCATTTCGTGAAACTCGTCTTGCTTGGACAAAAATCACACACAGATATTAAAAGATAAGAAAACGTACAGATCAATGTACATCCTGGACCTAAATGCAAAAATCCTCAGAAAAAATTAGCAAACTCAATCTAGCAATTTATAAGTATGTGAAGATGAAGCCCACTTATATTGCCTTAGAAATACAAAGTTGATTTAGTATATGAAATCCAATTAGTATAATGCTCACATTTATAGATAAGATCATCTTAATTAGAAAACATTTGACAAATACAGTACTCATCACTCTCCTTGTATAAGGACTAGATGTGAATGACCTCGAAGAGCTTTAGGGGACCTGAGAAAGCCTGCAGCCCATGTTCTTCTTTCCAAAGAAGATGGAAGGCTTTCCCTCAATATAAAGCATCCAGTAAGGCTTTGTTTGGTCCCCATTTGTCTTCAGGAATTTGTAAGAGTTTCCACCAAATATAATGATGCCAAAAAAGTAAAGGAATCCAAAAGAGAAGCAAAGAGTGTTTATTTGTAGATTGCATGAGAATGTGTGTAGAAAATCTCAAAGAAGACAATTTCAGAAGTTGCTAAAACCAATATATTTGTTAACAAACTTTTAAGATATGATATCAATATACTGTTTTTATCTGCAGACACATATAGAAAAATCCTAAAGAGGATAACAAAAACTTGACCACAACAAATAGATAAGTTTCCCAGTTTCACAGAATGCAAAATCAGTGTACAAAAGCCAATTTTATGCCTATATACTAGCATTGAAAAGTAAGGAAACTGATTCTATTCACAACAACAGCACCAAATAAAATACCTAGGATAAATTTAACAAAAGACATCATATATCACAAAACTTGTACACTCAAAATAAAAAAAAAATATTGCTTAAAAATTGAGAATATATAAATAAGGACTTTATAGTTAAGATAGAATATTTCTGCCAAAAAATTCCAGAAGAGTTTTTAATGTAAAAATCAACAAGCTGATATTAAAATTTATAAGGAAGAGCAAATCAAGGTATATAATACCAAATTTGAAAAAGACAATTAGGACTCTGTTATTGATTCAAGGGCAGACATATATTTCAAAGGGACACAACAGAAATATGAAAATGGGTTCTGAGACATCTAATGAGAACAGGATAAACGTTTTGTCAAGTGGTGTGAGCCAAGGAGATATCTAAATAAAACCATGAAATTAGACTGTTACCCCCACCATATGCAAATATCACTATAAAATACTTCTTGGACTTATATGTTGAATTAAATGATAGAAACAAAGATTTTTTCAATGCCCGGTAAGATAAAAAGATTTCTCAGACAAGGCATGAACAATATTCTTAAGCAAAAATTTGAGTAATGAATTTGATACATACAAAAATGTGCACCCTGAAATAGTCTGTTAAAATGAAAATTCATGCCCCAGAGTGGGAGAAATGTTTATCACATATCTGCCAAAGGGCTGCGAACCTCCCGACAAGCCCTAACAAGAAGACCAGTAACACGGGTTTAAAATGGTCAAAAAAATTGAATAGACTCTTCACCCCCCTCAGATAAATGTGGCCGGCACTGTTCCTCACCACCAGTCACGGGCACAGCACAGTCTCTCCATGGAGCCCACAGTGCGCTGTGGGACAGTGACTAGCAGCTGAAGAGAACGTGGGGAGGTGGACCACTGATCCAGGGCAGTGCAGAGGCCAGCATGTGGCCACGCTAGCACATGGTTCAGCCATCCTTGGAGATTAAGCACACGACATGTGGCCCAGCAACTGTGGCCCTTGACACCTGCCCAAGAGAAGTGCATGTGTCCACAGAATGACTTCTTCAAATATTCATCCCGGCATTGTTCTTAGGAACCCCAAACTGTGACGCTCCAAGCGACCAGTAATTGAGGAATGGATAAACTAAATGTGGCCCATAACCACATGCAATGTAGAACACTACTCAGGAATAAAGGGAATGGGTGACTGATACATGCTGCAAGATGAGGACCTAAAAAACGTAAATGAAACAGACCTAAGAGACTACACAGTATGTGATTTCATTATATGAAATTTCTAGAAAAGCAAATCTATAAAAAGAGAAGACAAATCAAAGTACTGGTACCAGAGGTGGGAGCTGAGGGAAATGAGAAGACTGTGGGCAGTACTGGGCATGTAAAGCCCGCCCTGTGGGCAGCTGAAGAACTCCATCGAATCATGAAAGTCTCTCATGAAAAGCACTGACGGGTGGCTTCCTATTCCCACCTTGCACACATTTCACAGTGGAATGTCCTCCTGCCATCCGTGTCTTGAGATCCTGCAAAACCCATCTCAATTGCAATATGCATGTTAAGGTTTCCTGAACATTCCAGAATGATTCCAGAGATGCTGAATAATTTCCATTTTTATGAAGTGCGTTCATTAAATAGGCTTGTTAGACCATGAGCTACAGTGGAAGGATTCCTGTGTGTCTTACTGATCAGTAAATTCCCCGTGTGTGGCATGTGGTGGGAATTTAAAAACATGCCAAATAAATCTGATCATGACAGCTGTAGACATTCATATTGAGAGGGAAATTCAGCATTCATGGATCCCATATTGAAATTGAGAGTTTTAGGATAAGTTAGAGTTTAGCATGTTTCCTTTTCTAATCCTCACAGAACATTCTGAGGTAGGGATTCCATCTCTGTTATGTGGATAGGAAGGCTGGAGTTCAGAAAGATCCTCACCGATGATCATCCCCAGCTAGTGCCGTGGGTTGAGAGCAGGGTGCGCCCTCTGTCTCCGGGGTGGAGGTGGGTGTGCAGCTTGTCTTGCTGTGTGTCAGCTACAGCATGGCCAAGGCACGGCACCTCTCTAAGCCCCAGTTTCCCTGGTGAAATAGACCTGTCCTAGCGCCTTGGAGGGTCACTTTGACTACTTTATCATATTACCACATAAAGTGTGTTACATCATGTTTAAAATATTCGTGCTCCACTGCGGGAAGCTGTTATTATTTTCTCTGTGGTTGTCCCTTGTGGACTGGCTGGTCCCTCTCCACCAGCCTCTCTCTCCCTGCAGCTTGGAGAAGAATGCAAAGATGAAGACCAAGCCTCTGTTCCCATCTCACCCGCCATTGTCCTCTCTGCCTCTGAAGGCAGAGAGCTGGAGAGCCTCTCCTGAGCTGAGGAGATAGCACAGCCCACCTCTCCATTCAGCGAGGCACACAAAGCTGAGGCCAGGAGGACATAAAAGCAGCAAAGAAAACTCGGTCCTTCACCGCTTCACATCCCACTTCAGAATAAATGTGAGAAATCATTTTATGCAAAGCTTGAAAGAGGGTTTGCCGAGAAAGATCAGCTACAACAGGGAGGAACCGGAGCCAAACCCTGGAGCCCGAGCCCCACGTGCTCCTCCCAGGCAGAGCCGTGATGATGTGTTGTCCTCCTGGCTCCTGACAAAGAGAAACACCCAGGCTGGTGTGGAGCTTGGGATGTGATAGATATCTTTAATTATATGATAATCAGAGATGAACTAATTAGATACCACTTGATAACTAATCAGTGGCAACATTCATAAAACTGCTCCTCATTTCCTCCTCACATCAATTTAACAGATGGTGCTGGTGTTTGAAGGGCACAACGTATAGGCAGAGCAGGAAGCGTGATCATGGTTGAAGGATCAAATGTTTGGTGCAGGCATTAGGGAGCCAGCAAGCCTGCGATGCCAGAAACACAGGTGATTTACTATTACACTTAATGTACTTGAAAAAAAACCTGGAGAAACCAAAATGTCATCAGCAAACACCTGAAATTCCTCAGCACCATCTGTCTACGGCATTAAACAAAACCCAGGAGGCCCTGGGAGAAAGAAAATGGGAAATTTAATGATGAACCTCACCTGGGCACCTTGATAGACGTCACCTCTGTGGCTGGTCATTAGCCAGCAAGTCCCAACAACCTCGGCGGCGCCTGTGGAGGATTTTGCCAGGGAAGGGGCGCTCTCTCTGGGCACAGCTACCAGCCTCCATGCCAGACGACTCTTTCCCTCGCCCAGCTCCTTGGAAAGGAGTTTCCTTGTCTGTAAACTCACCTGCTTTCTTCTTGGTCCCTTTTCTTTGGATAACTCAACCTCGTGAGGCACCGAGTTCTGATCGCGGGTCTACCCACTTCCCTGCAGAGATGCCCTCCTCCTCTGCGTTAAGCGGCACCTCCACACAGCAGACCCCACACTAGTCACCAGCTATGGAAGGTAACCTTGCATAAAAAAATGACTTTTTAAAGGGACTATAATTTTATGAATCAGTAAGGAAAAGAAAAGGCCACTCTGTGATTAAGGTGGCATTGACACTCATGTGCCTCTAGATGTCAGAGCTGCTGGAATAGGGGACTTCTGCAATGTGGCGGGTGAAGGCTGCCCAGGGGGGGAGTGATGGCCACTGCTTCTGCTTTGGGTGTGGCCTTTCCACTATTTTAGTAAAAACCAAAGGAAGAGGCCATCAGGTTGCTTGTAAGTCTGTTTTCTCACTGGCTTTTTGTTGAGAGCCATGGCCAGATCAAGATAGTGCCTGGAATTTTGCCAGAAGGGGTGGCTCCTGCTGCCTCCAGTGCCCGCTACTTTTGGGTTCTCCTGGAGTTCCCGTTGAGTTCCCCTTGAGTTCTCTCCCGTTGAGTTCCCGTGGAGTTTGCATGGGTTCGAAAATAAAAAGTTCGTTCCTGTTTGAATCTACAAGTGGTGGTGACCTCCTGATTTTGTGCCCAGCCAGGCTGCGGCAGCTTTTCAAGTGCTGTGGACTCTGCTTTCCATGGGTAAACCTACCTCGCAGTTGGGAAAAGACTGACAGAAGTCGCCTTTGATGAGCTTGTGTCGAATTTGATTTTCTCGAATCAGTTAGCCTTTGACTTACCTGAGTAAGCCCGGTAGAATGACAGAAGACAGGCTGTTGCCACTTCTGCTTAGGTGTCTCCCATAAGGAAAGGGCTTGTTGGTTTGGTATGTAAAGTGATTTAGAAACCAGAAGCACCCCCCCTAAGTCTCTGATGCTCATGACAGAGGCACATTGCTGAGCAGGAAGAGTTCATCCATTTGAAAAGTAGTTTACAAGGTATCCATAATATTCCAGGAGTTCTGGGTCCTGTATAAACAGGGAAAAGCTAAAGATGCCCCATGACTTTGGAACTTGGATTTATAAGAAGCATCTGAATGAAATGCTTTTTGATATCCAAAGGTTTGTACTGGGCTGGGATTGTGGCTCAGTGGCAGAGCACTTGCCTCACATGTATGAGGCACCAGGATCAATCCTCAGCAGCACATAAAAATAAATAAAACAAATAAATAAATGTATTGTGTCCATCTACAACTAAAAAATCCATTTTTTTAAAAGAGGTTTATATTAATGAAGCTTACTCTTATAAACACACAATTAAGTCACTGAGAATTCCTGCTACATAGGGCACAAAGTAGAAAATAATCCCTGACTTTGGGAGGGTCCCAACAACCCTTGACTCCCTGGAGATTCAGGAAAACTATGTGGACCTCAGTCTTCTCTTTTAGAGGCCAAAGAACTTGAATTTAGAGTAACTAAACCATAAGGATCCTCAATAGTAGTATAAACTTTCAGTACTTTTAGATGTATGAGTTAACAATGCAGAATTTACTAATTAATAGAAAATCTCAAAATCCCCATTCCCCAATTTATTAGGCATGGGACATGAAAGGAGCCCAGGAACACAGTGGTAGGATACTCAGAAGGTTCCTCAGCCTCCTGGGAACATCAGGCACCTCAGAGAGAGGAAGCTTGTTCTCTTTGACCCTGTCCTCCGAAAAGTCTTTGTCCTTCCCACGTCTCCTCCTCAATCTCCTGTTTTCTCTTAGATTTCTCCAGTGTTAATTTCATCTTATCTCCCTGCTCACGTGTCGTTCACAACTTGAGATGGTTAAGAGGTTTTGCTTCTGCCATTTTGGCCACAACATTTCCTCTCGATGGAACTTGATTCTGATTCTCTGGCACCAACCACTGGGCAGATCCCCATGTCACACAGCCATCACACCCTGGGCAGATCCCCATGTCACACAGCCATCACACCCTGGCTCCAGCCTCAGGCCCCTGCCCACCTACACCTGCTTGTCTACATCTCCTCTGGACCTCGGGCAGCACTGATGTAGTGAGAGCAGCCAGAGACTCCTTGGTGCTGAGGGACACCAAGGGAAAGTGCTCCTTCCCTAGGACCCCACTTCCTCTGGAGACAGGTGAGTACAGGATAGACAGAGAGCCTGGGGCACTTGCCTCATGATGATCCTCCACTCACTTTTGGATCAGGTCGCTTCCAGTTTTGATACTAACTTGATTTTCATTCATTTGTTCGACATTGTGAGCCTCACATGAAAATTCCGTGGAGTCGATCATGTTTGTTGCCATAATTGTAATGCACTTAAGAAGTAAGGACATGCACAAGCGGATTTACCATTACACTGTTGGGTAGCTTTTGGAAAGAGCATGCTTTAATCTAAGGAAAACGCTTTGAACTAAGGGAAAAATAATCTAGCTTTATCTTTACTCAAAAATCCTCTCTCCTCTCTGTGTCTCTCCTTTTTTCTAAAAAAATAAACAAGGATAGATAGACTATAACTTTAAAGAGTTCTTCCCAACTTGAAAATTTCGTTATTTTAAACCCTATGTGTTCAGGTTCTCAGGAATTAAAATGCGACATTATATCTTGTATCCAAAGACTATCAAAACTTAATTAAGAGATATTAAAGAAACTTCTATTTATTTATTTATTTATTTTTTACATGTGCAGTTAAGGCAAAAATCACCTAGAATAGTTTACAGACTTGGCTACACGAGGTCTTAAGCTGATGATCATCTCCCACGCACACATGCTGTCTCCGGGGCCTTGGGCTGCACTGTTGCTTTCTATTACGGTTATTGTTCAGGAAAGGACTGATCTCTTCCCTTCTTGCTCTCCCACGTGAGGGAGCTTGCTTCCAAGTCACACAAGTGGATGTTTGTCGACACAGGGAATGCAAGTCATGCTCAGGACACCCTCAGGACACCCTCAGGAAACCCGCGCCACCAGGCTGTCTACGTTAAAAGGTGAGCTCTGGGCTGAGTTTGGATGAAGGCATGGGAGGGAATCTCCAGCTGGTAATAATTAGAAACTGGGCAAAATATTGAAAAATTATTTGAGGGCCCTGAAGTACAACCCCTAAGAGTCAGAAACTGGGGGGACTTGACCTTCCCGAAGGAGAATGCCCTGGATTGGATCCACATCTAAGTCTTTCCCCAGAGGCCCGCCCCCAGGGCACATGGATTGCTGTGGCTCTAGCTTTCTGCTTGTGTCTGGCACTTTTTCTTTGTGCACCTGGATCCTGCTCTTCACCAGGAGGAGGCTCGTTCATCCAGCCCACTGCCTTCCCACACCATGACCGCCCTGGGGGTGATGTCCCTTGTGTTCTCACTGAGAGTTCCCACAGGAGTCCCAGCCTGACCAACCCCCGCAGCCTGAGGTGGTGATCTTCTTTGCTTCATTCTGTGTGCCATTCCTGTCTTCTTGTCCTGCAGAGAATCCTCCCCTCCCCTTCCTAGACTTCAAGGCCTGGACGCTGGCCCTTGGCTCTGGATTGCACTGGCTCTGGGCACTCAGGCTCACTGAGGGGCGACTTATCTTCTTCCATCAGCGGGTTTCAGGTGAAGTGCGCCTGGGTAGAGCTGTGGCTCTGAGGTCTACCATGATACGATTTCAGAGGCTTTCCCATTTTCAACTGTGAAATGACCTGATAACCACTTCTCAGGGTTCTGTCAAGTGAGACAACTGGACAGTGTCCTAGAGAAGCTTGCCCAGCCTCACCTGGATGCTGTGTACAGCCGCCCCCTGGCCTCTTTCCCCTGGTCTCCCCCTTCCCCCTACGGCTCCCAGGGCAGGGCAATGGGGAGAAGTTTGGGTCTGGAATTCCTTTGACTCCTCCTCTGACATTGCTGTGCATGGCCACTTGTTGAGTCTCCATTTAGGAGACGCCCTGACTGCGGCCCAGCCCCACGCACCCCAGGATCCCTGATGCTCCACTGGTGCCAAACATCTTAGCTGCCAACCAGCCTCGCATTATCTCGTGTACCAACAAATAAGCACCAGAATCCTGGCATGGCTGTGTAGATAAAAGGCAGACAAGACTTCAGAGCAGGAAGAATTACCAGAGGGGATAAGGGACTTGACATAATGACACTGTGGCCTTTGATCAGGAAGACAGCAAGGAGGGCTGCGCTGCACCCAGCCACGGTGCCCTGGAGCACGGGACCAGCCCTGACTCGGGAAAGAGAAGGGAGAAATAGACAACACAGCCCAGAATTCTATTCTTCTCTTTCAGTAACAGGAAAAGATGACAAAAGATTAGTAAGGATCCAAGTTGAACCACTTTATTGTAAGGTGAATACGATTAGAATCCAATAACAAGAGATTTAGAAAAATCTCCAAATACTTAAAAATTAGAGAATGCACAACATGGGGCAAAAAATTTATCACAAAGGGATTAAGAACCCACTGAACCCAATTGTAATAAAAATACAACAACACAAAATTTGTGGACTACATCTTAAGAAGGGCCTATAGGGAAATTTATAGATTGACATGTTTATAGAGCAAAAGAAGAACATTTTAAAGACTGATGATCTAGGTAGCTATGTTTCCATTTAAAGATACTAGAAAAATAACAATTAAGCCCCCATTCCCCCCCCCAAAAAAAAAGTAGAAAAAAGAAAAGATACAACCAAAGATTAATAAAATAGAAAAGAGTCAAGGTATGAAAATAAAATTAACAAATCCAAAAGTTAATTCTATGAAAACTGATTAAACAAGAATACTCAGGAAGAAGTAAAAGAAAAACACGAATTACCCACAACAAGAGTAAGAGAGAAAAGATAACTATGCTATGGGGTAAACAACTTTTTATTAATAAATTCAACAACCTATACAAATGAATTAACATATTGAAAAAAACTATTTGCCAAAGCTGACATAAGAAGAAATATAAAGTATGACTAGTTCTAAAATTACTGAACTATTGTATTTGTATTAGAAAAAGAAGCTTCTGTAAGAAAAAATTTGAATACAAGTTTTATTTATAGATAATAAAAAATTTAAAATAGAAATAGTAGTAATCTTTCACAGAGCCTTTTAGGAAATAAAGAGGGAGAAAGATCTTGCCCCAGATTAGTCCACAAAGCCAGCATAAACCTGAAGGGAAAATCTCTAAATGATCTCAGAAGAAAAGGCATTTAATTGTCAATATCTATCCATAAGCATACATATAAAAAGCTTCAGTTTAATATTGGTAAATAGGTATATATATATAAATGTCCTCAATTTAATATTAGCAAATAGACATCTGGGGTTTATTCCTTGAATGCAAGGTTGGTAAAGCATTCAAAAATCAATAATTGTAGTTCACAGCTTTGGTAGAGTAAAATAAATAGAAAAATAGAGGATAATCTCAACCCAGAAGATGTGTATGAAGACAGTTCTCTTACTTCTGAGAAGACTTCTCAGTCTTAGGAATCTAGGGCTCTTCCTCCACCTGAAGATCTCTAGCTAGCAGCAAACCGAATTGTGAGACGCTGAATGTGTCTTTACTGTGATGAGGGACAGGCACAGTTGGTGGCGTTGGGCACTTTTTCTTTGTGCTTGTCCTGGATCCTGGCTGGCTAGTGCAGAGGTGATCCAGGACCAGCAGTCATGTTTGGAACTGGAGAGAGGGTCCTACTTTTCTCCCAGTGGAGCAGCATGTGGTCTTCTCTGGCCCCGGGATCTCATAGGCTGCCTTTTCTCAGCCTCTCCCAGCAGAGGCTCACCTGGGCCACATCTCCATCACAGGACCCCAAGCCTGCGGTCTGCAACGCACACCCACCCTCACTAGCTCCCTAGGGACCTTGGCCCCTTCCCCTTCTCACACTGTCTTGCTTGCTGCTCTTTCTCAAACTCCCAGCTCTCAGGACATCTGAGGATACTGTCCCACTGAGGTCTGGCAGCAGGCACAAGGGGCACTGATCACCGGCTTCACCAGTCACTGTGCTCAAAGGGAGGCCAAAATGCACACCCAGGGTAAGTGACAGCCCCGGAGCAGACCCCGGGGTCCAGGACAAACTGGGCAAAGGGTCCAGGGCGGGCCTGCTCCTGCCCTGGCTGCTGTGGCTCGTCCCCACTACCTCTTCAGACTGGCGAGGGGAGTGGGCTCCTGGCGGCTCAGGCTGTCTTGGGACCTGGACTTGCAGCCTCTGTTTTTGCTCAGCAGAATTTTGATCTGCAGGTTCCAGGAGCAGTGGGGGCCCTGCTCAGCTCGGGCCCTGACAGGCAGCAAGGAGCCCTAGCACAAAGACATTCGTGAGGCCACCTGCCGAGGCCCCTCCAGGCACATCACACTGCTCCCCAGGTGGCGGAGCAGCAAGCCGGGCCACCACAGAGGAGGCCAAGGCTTCTGTCCCTCTGTGGCATCTCCAGCTGCTCTGTCCCAGATGGCAGCCCAGCAACAAGGGGCCTCTCAGCTCTCATGGCCCTGGGGTAGGAGGCTTCTTCCTGAAGGAGGCTGGCAGGGCCCAGGAGCTGACTGTAGTTGTGTCCCTGAATTTAGCCAGAGCTCTGGCGACTTGGTGAGGACTTCCGGTGGAGATGGCTCTGTGGGTGATTAGAGCTGGGCCCCTGGCAGGCGGACACCAGCTCATGGG
Source organism: Marmota marmota marmota (assembly GCF_001458135.2). NCBI lineage: Eukaryota > Metazoa > Chordata > Mammalia > Rodentia > Sciuridae > Marmota > Marmota marmota. The sequence goes on from NW_025999977.1 coordinate 56,751,785, forward strand.
CTCTCAGGGCCGTGCTGGGTCTGGTCGCAGCACCACTGCTTCACACGCTGCTCTGAGAACAGGCAGCTGCGAGCTCTGAGGAGGTCACCTGTATTAAGGCAGGCGTTTTGTTCCACTCCCGGAGCTTCCTTTAGGATTTAAGGTATGGAGCCTTTGTTGCTTTTGCTCAAAAGGAGCTGGGTTCAGAGAAAGGGCCCTAGAAGCTTCTCAGGCCGACCTGACAACCCTACGCGCTGCTATCTGGAGGCCTGGATCCTCCGTGCTGGCCAGTGTGACAGGGACAAGGGAAGTATGGATGGCTCATGCAAGCACTAGAGAAATGCACCCCGGCAGCCCCTGGACAGTGAACTTCCTGTGCACCTGGGGACCATAAAGACAGCACAGCCACCAGAGGGGTGAGGACAGAGCTGAACATGGCTGCCAGGACCAGCTTTGCTCACGTTCCTGAGCAGCTTCCTGAGGACATCATGCCCCAGGCCCTGGGCTTGGTGCTGGGACAAGCCATCAGCGTCACCCTGCTCTTAGGGATATGGTGGTCCATGGCTGGGTCTTGACACTTTGTGGATTCTATTCCCTGCAGACAGTTTGTTCCTTATCTCTAATCCCCACATGGAGCAGTTGCCCTGAACAATAGCCGGGTGACATCTGCAGATGAAGACATGGTAATGTTTCTGAGAGGTTCAGGAACCTTGAGCCTGGTCAGGGGTGTGGGATCTGGGTGTGGCAAAGCAGCTATAAAACCTTGGAGCGTCACTCATACCACCGTTTCTCAACTGTAGAACAAAAACACTAACAATTTTAACTCATACTCAATCTAATATTCACACCAAGTACTTCCCACTGGGTGGTGGACGGTGACCACTCAATAACACCAGTTTCACTTGTGTCCTAACTACACTGCTCCTGGAGCACAGAACTCTTCTGCTGAGTAGCTAAGATATTCAGCAGAAATAGGAGAGCCACTCTGTAAGAAATACATGAGAGACACTAGACAAAGCTGGCCGTGCCTCCACAGAGTCAGGTCTGTCAGGGTGGACAGCCCTGAGAGCAGGCAGTGATGCCTCCTCTGGGGACACGCTCTCCTGGGGTGCTGGCCAGGGCGGATGTCAAGAAACTGCTGGAAGGGGACTGGTGTTCCAAACTGTAGCCAACCAGTATGGAGGTTTGTGGGAGGCCAAGCTTATGGGTGACTGAGTTACACTCCCCAGCTGGGTACTGAGGCGCTCAGTCACACCCCATGGGTGAAGCTATGCTCACCTGTTCCTTTGTAATATAACCCCTTGCCCTGTTTAGGATAGAATCTTCCATGGAAGAGCCTTGTGTGTGTCCCCTCCTCTTACTGTGCCCTTGGGTGTGGCCTACCCAGGTGTCAGTCAACCTGCTGACAGTGGACATCATGAAGATAGACTCAGCCCCCTGAAACCTGACCCCTGGCCTCATTTGAATAGCTTCTCCTCAATAAAAGGGCTCAGCGCATGTGCTCTCGCATGTGCTCTCGCTCTCTCTCTTCCTGTGGACCCTTAAGGTCAGAGGAGCCGTCACAGCAACCCCAAAGAAAAAGGTATTTGTGTCTCTTGTGTGGTTATTTCGTGCAGCCCAGTTAGCCCAGTTTAACTAGAGTGACCCCTGAGCCTTTTAGTCGTGAGAACAGAAACCCGGCAGAGGTTGCATACAGTAAGAGCAGAATGTCTACCGGTGTATTACAGTCACAGAGCTCATGGGAGGGTGGACAGGCACATGGCCCCTTATGTGTGGGGAAGAAGGCCCTTTCCTGAGGGACATGACAGAGCCAGGTGGCATGGGAACCAGGTATGGGCTGGGGGCTGAGGGAACCATCTTCAGGGCACCATGTTCTTGGAACCTACCTTCTTGATCCCTGTCCTAGACGCTTCATCTCATTAAAAAAGCTTCGGGTTGATCTGCTGCTACTTAATTAGCACACCAACAAATCACTCATTGTGCATGAATTCTATCACATAATTATGAATAGGCCCCTAGGAAGCCCTGCCATATTACTTTCTCTGAATTCCACACTTTCACACATTCAACAGCAAGGCACAGGAGTTCTGCAAAGAAATGGAAAATGTGCAGTTGCTTTCTTCCTCTGGATTTGAGAACAAAAGCCAGTGGAAAACCTTGCCCATATGTATGTGAGGGTTAATGCTACATTTTTCCATTCTGCGGTGTTTTTAGATTTGTTTCTTAGATGCATGGCAAACATTGACATGCATTAGAATGATTTCTTATACTGTTTTTTTTTTTAAATTAATCTTTCTTTATTTATTTATGTTGATCAGTGGTTGGTATTTAGCTCATTAAGTCCTTGATGTTCATTTATATTTAGACTCCTTTTGCAAGATATTTAAAATTTTATCCAATGATGAGAAAAATAAAAGCACATGAAGAAGTACAGCCAATCAGCATTGATTCTGACTCATCTTAAACCACCCTGCGGATTTCTGTGGCCCTCAGGGGGAGGATTTCATGTTCAGTTTTTACTCAAAGATTCCGGAATCATTAAAAACAAACTGGAAAACTCCTGCAGAGTAGACTAGGAGTAACCGGGGCGGAGGCTATTGTTTCTTTCACTTACGAATTTTCAATAGTTTAAAATATCACATTGACAAAATACTACTTTTGCCAGAAATTTTGGCAATACTACTCAAGCTGTCTTTAAAATTTAGTTCTTCCTAAAAATCTCTGATTTTAGTGATTGATTATAGAACTCTCACATTTTTATCTTGATAACAAATGCAATAATAGGATGTCATTAAGTAGCCAATAGGGATAATTTGTCATTTTCTATATCCTGAAAGTTTAGTTCTGTTTCATCTCGGGGTAAGAAAAAAGGTCTACCTGCTTCTCTTAAGATGAAATATATACAATTTCCCCTATTCCTCCTAAGTTTAGGTAAATCTGTGGACATTACTCTGAAAATAAATTTAAGAAGATTGAAACAGATACCAGCAGGGTACTTTAGAATCCAAGAAATCCTATACTTGCAAGTTCCCAGGTTTGCTGGCTGGTTGTTTTTTGTTGTTGTTATTATTTTGTTTTATTATAACTATGATGATGATGATGATGATGATGATTAGTTCTACTTAGTTGTACATGACAGCAGAATGCATTTCAATTCATTGCATACAAATGGAGCACAACATTTCAATTCTCTGGTGGCACATGGTGTAGAGACGCACCATTTGTGCAATCATACATGTACCTAGGGTGATGACATCCACCTCATCCCACCACCTTTTCTACCCCCATAACCCCTCCCTACCCTGGTTGGTTTCTGACTCGTATATTTTTCCACATATGGAATTGAAGCTGGCAGCCTAGAAACACTTAGGAGCACTGAGGGAGAAAGAAGCACCCCTCCCAAAGTCCACTCTCTTTAGCCAAAAGAAGAAGAAATGGGCATCAGAAAGGACAGAAAACTTATAGGCAATACCTGTTCTGCTTTAGGTCAACACCAGGAAGCTGAGCGGGGAACGGGCTGCCATGCTCCCCAGGCTCTAAGGAGGACCCTCAGTGACAATTTTCAAGGGGATGTTAGAGAAGTCAAATAGGAATCCGGGATCTTCATCCATCAGACAGCAAGTCCTCCTCCTCAGTGAGGAGTCTGGAGATTTCCATTCCCACCCATCAGCAATAGCCCCCTCCCCCTGAAGCCTAGTAGACAATCACCATCACAAATGGGGGCAGACCCGTTCACTGATAAAGCAGAAGCTACCTGTGATGCAGAACTGGCAGTCCTTGTTTTCCTAGCCAGGGGAAGCATCAGCAATGATTCACCAGGAACGAGGACGCCCGTTAGACCCAGCAGGCACGAGTGTGGACGAAAGCAGAAAGCAGAATCTGAAATTCTACCCCTGGGTACAGTGAGGAGGCATCACCCCTTCCCCACCCTGGCACCAAGCTTGTCCGAGAGTAAGCCTGCTAAAGGAAAAAAATTAAAGTAGATCCATAATCTGATTACCTGATACCCAAATATCTAGGTTCTAATGAAAACCTCTCATCACCTCAAAACTTGAAATATTCCAAATATCAAACCTGATGAAACTCGACGATGAATAAATGCCAACATCGTGACAACACAGAAATTAGAATTATCTGACATATATTTTAAAGCAGCTATAATAAACATGTTCAATAAATAATTATAAACGTGCTTGAAACAAATGAAAAAAATCTCAATAAGAAAAAAATAGGGGCTGGGGATGTGGCTCAAGTGGTGGCACGCTCGCCTGGCATGCGTGCGGTCCGGGTTAGATCCTCAGCACCACATACAAACAAAGATGCTGTGTCCGCCGAGAACTAAAAAATAAATATTAAAATTCTCTCTCTCTCTCTCTCTCCTCTCTCTCTCTCTCTCTCTCTCTCTCTTTAAAAAAAATAGGTGAAAAGAAGAACAAAATGGAAATTTCAGAAGTAGAAAATGTATTAATAAAAAAAGAAAAACACCTTGCTGAGCATAGTGGTACATGCCTGTAATCCCAGTGGCTTGGGAGGCTGAGGCAAGAGGAACACGAGTTCAAAGCCAGCCTCAGCAAAAACAAGGCACTAAGCAACTCAGTGAGACCCTGTCTCTAAATAAAATAAAAAATAGGGCTGGGGATGTGGCTCAGTGGTCCAGTGGCCCTGAGTTCAATCCTTAGTACCAAAAAACCCCCCAAAACCTCAATACATGGATTCAACAGCAGAATGGAGGAAATACTCAGTGAGCTTGAAGACAAAACAAAATAAATCACCCAATCTCATCAACAGTGACAGCAAAACTAGATAAGTTATAAGAAAACAAACACAATGTCCAATATCTCTGTCATTACACTCAAGAAAGGAGAGGAGGAGGAGGGGCTGAGAAGGGGCTTTAAAAAAAGGGGCTAAAACCATCTCAAATTCAGCAAAAAACCTGCACCTACAGGCTCAAAACCCAAGTGAACCTCAGAGAGAAACCTGCCCCCAGTCATATCAGTGAAACTTATGAAAACAAAGACAAAGAAAAAATCTTAAGAAAGGAAGGATACTTTACCTCCAGGAAGAAACCACTTTGAATGACAGTTGAGTCCTTATCAGAAACCCTGGAGGCCAGAAGGAAATGGCACAGTGTTTTTCAAATGCTAAAATAAAAGAACTGTCAAACCACAATTCCATATCCTACCCAAACATTCTTCAGCAAAGTAGGAGAAATCACAACATTATAGAAGAAGGATACTAGAAAAACTTATTAACAGAACTACTATTAAAAATAACTAAAGGAAACTTTCTAAACAGGGGTGAATTGATTAATGAAAGAATTTGGAAATAGCAAGGAGGAAGAAAAAAAAGTAAAAATATGAATAAGTATATGTTTTCCTCTATTTTAGCTTTCTAAATTACATTAAATGCTTGAGACAAGATTATAATGCTGGCATGATTTAACATAAATGGAGAGAATTGCTATAGCTTTCCACTATAATTTGAAATCAGGAACTGTGATGTCTCCATATGTGTTTTTCTTTTTTAACATTACTTTGGCCGTTGAGGGTATTTTGTTGTTCTATATGAATTTTAGTATTGCTTTTACTATTTCTGTGAACAATGCCATTGGAATTTTAATAGGGATTGTATTGAATCTGTGTGGCTTTAGGCAGTATGAAATTTCAGCAATATTAATCCTTCCAATTTAGGGACAAGAGTGTCTTTTCATTTTTGTGTTACTCAATTTGTTTCATCAATGAGACCCTGTCTCTAAATAAAATAGAAAATAGGGCTGGGGATGTGGCTCAGTGGGCCAGTGCCCCTGATTTCAATCCCCAGTACCCCCCCTTCCCCCAAAAAAAGTTTCATCAATATTTACATAATATTTACATGTTGTATATATTAAAATATGTATATATTTTTACCTTAGTCCAATTTATTTCTAAGTATTATTTTCATACAATCCTAAATGGAACTTAGTCTTGAATTTCTTTGTAGTTTGTTGTTAGCTACTGATTTTTATATGTCAATTTTGTATCCTACAACTTGCCTGAATTGCTTGTTGGTTTACTTTTTTTTTTTTTAATCCTTAGGGCTTTTCACATTTAGGATGATGTCATCTGCTATAAATAATTTTACTTCTTCTTTTCCAATTAGTATGCATTTTTTTTTTCTTTTTCTTGTCTAATTGCTCTCCTACTTGCATTACTGTGTTGAATAGAAGTGGCCGGGGTGACATCCTTTTCTTCCACTAGATCACAGAGGAGAAGCTTTTGGATTTCCTCATTGATTGTGATGTCAGTCACAACGTGTATTGTGTTGAGGAAATTTCCTTAGACCTATTTTGTGGAGAGTTTCTTTTAATCATCAGTGGTTGTTGAACATTTCAAATGTTTTTCCTGAATCTATTGAGATGATCATGTGGTTGTGATGTTTCACTTCGTAATTGTGTTATATCACAATGATTAGTTTGGGTGTGTCAATTTGATCTTGCATCCCTTGGAACAATCCCACTTGGTGGAGCTATGTAACCTTTCGGCTCCGTTGTTGAATTTGGTCTGCTAGTGTTTACTTGGGCATCTCTGATCTTGATGAATCAGAAATATTGGCCTGTGGTTTTTCTGCACTCCCTCTGGTATCTTTGGCTTTGATATCAGAGTGTTGCTGGCCTAATAAAACAAGTTTGGAAGTCTTTCTTCTACTTCTAGTTTTCTGGAAGTGTTTCAAAAGGATTGGTATTAACTCTTCTTTGAGTGTTTGGTAGAATTCAGCAGGGGAGCCATCTGGTCCTGGGCTTTGCTTTGTTGTGAATTTTTTTTTTTAACTGAACTTCTCTTTCTTTCCTTGTTGCTGGTCTGTTCAGGCTTTCTATTTCTACCTGATTCTGTCTTGATAGGTTATATGTTTTCAGGAATTTGTCCGTTTTTTCAATGTGATCGATTTGCTGGCACATAACTGTTCAGAGTAGTCTGTGTTGATCCTTTTTACTTGGGGGGCATCCGTTTTAAGTCCTCCCTTTCACATTTTGTTCATCTGAGTCTTCTATTTTTCTTAGTTTAGTAAATGGCTTATTTGGCTATGTTTGTCAACAAAGCCTTTTACCTTATTTAATTTTATTCATTTTTTCTTTATTTCTTTCTATTCTTTGATGCTCGGGCATATTAAATAATCCAGCAAGGTTAACTAGCTGGCATGGGAAGAGCTGGCTTTCCACATGTTACTTGCGAATCTCTTGCTTTTGCTCCAGTATCCCCTCTTACACCAGGACACGGAGAACTAGAAGGAAAGGTGGGGTCAGCACATATATGTGGGGGCAGGTGGAGGCACAGAAAGCCACTGTAGAGGTGGAAAGGTTTCCTTGAGTGGGTCTCACACCAGACAGAATCTCGTGACCCAGAAACTCACATGGGAAATGTCACGTTCCTCACAGCCCTAGGCACCCCACAGATGCAGCACTGAGCCAGGGACAGGTTCTGTGTGCTCAGCAAGAGAACCGCTCTGTCCCTCCTCCCATCAGTCCTCCCCCTCCTCCTCCCTCCTCNAGAATGCCATCTTTGCTGTCACCAAACCGGTTTGCTCTCTCCTCTCTGGTGAACCTTCCTCTCTCCTCCTCCTCCCTCACTTCTTGCCTTCCTGCCTTCTCTCCCCACTCCCTCCCTTCCTTTATCCCTTCATTCCTTTCTCTATCTTCCTTCTTTTTTGCTTTTTTTTCCCTCAAAGAGGCATGAAGAAATGAAAATCATGTATGTAGTTGGCATTTCTAAAGCACGGATTGGTCACTAAAGGGCCCCTGCCTGCTGCAGTTGTACCTGGGGGGCTGGCTGCTGAGGGTGGGCTGGAGGGTCTGCAGGGAGCAGCCTGCTTCACATGGCGCCACAGCTTCCAGGCCAGCGTGATCCTCATCAGATGTCCCTTGTGTCGGGGGCTGGGTGGCTCTGAAGCCACCCTCCTTGTCTTGTCACCAGGTGGCCATGGGATGGCACAGTTCCAATATTGTGACTTTGTTTGGGGCATGGAACTGATGACAATGAAATATCTCCAAATCTTGAAGGTTTCAAAACAATAAGAGTAAAATCATATTGTTCTGCTAGTTGCAAAGCATGATTTTTTTTTTGTAATTGTTATTTCAATCTATTTCTTGGAATTGTGGGAAAATCATGTATTCTCCCCTCTTTGTTTGCTGAGTTTGCACTCAGTTATTATAACACACAGCAAGATTTCATCCTAAGGATATTTGTCAAAAAGTAGAATACAAATACATAATTTTGTCTAGAAATAGTGCGGTTGGTAATCCCTCCTCCAAAAACTGGGAAAGACCTACTCGGATTAGGTTTCACACAGAAGTAATTCAGACTGAAGCACAGGACAATCGACGGAATTCCTGGGAGGGCAGGGACTATTAAAAGTAATGAAGAGTGATAAAACATTTTATTGTGATCTAAGCAGTCTCACGAGAGACCAAAGGACTGCAGCATTGGCATTACCTAGTCATGAGATTTATTTTGACATTAATTCTGATGAATTGAATTTTAAAAATTTGCTTTCTTCTCTAATTCCTGGCTGAAGAGTTGGAGTGAAGTGAGTAGGTGGGGTGGAGAACAAGGCAGCTTCAGTATTCCTGGAATCATCAGTGGTCTGTGGTAGAGACCAGAGAGCCTCCCAGAGCCTGGACCGACTGAGCAGGAAGGGGATGCTCGAGAGAGTCCAAGGAGACCAGGCTCCTGTTGTCACAGTGTCTTCAGTGGGCTGAGTTGCATCCACCATCTTTAAACTGAAAACTTTTTGCCATGGTCTCTTGCTTTTCCTGCCTTGATGGTGGGGACACGTGCAAGCCCAACGTCCATTTAAGGAGAGTATGTAGAATCCTCACCTGTGCAAGACCTGTGCTCGTCTGCTCTCCCAAATGTTTAGATTTGAAGTATTTTTGCCTACTCAATGACATCTGAAAAGTAATCACACTTTTATTATCTCATGTTTTATTCATCAAGAACTATAAACCTGCCAATCAAAGCCCCTGATCAGCTTGAGATTCCCAATGCTCTCAACACAGGGTCTACACCAAGGGGCAACTGTGCTGTGGTTTAACAGGCTAGGATTCAACGCCAGTCTCCTGCTTCGTGCTATTGACAAGTTATTAAATTTTCATCTCCCCACTCCTTCCTCATAAGATGTAAATACTGTCACAATGACCTTGAGAGATTGTTACAAGGTGGGGAGACCTCTGGTTGGGATCCACTGTAGTGCAGCCTCACATAGAAAAAACATTTACAGAAAAGGGGAGATGTGTAAGCATGTACCTTGTTAGTATGTGGAACAGCTCGCCCACATGACCCTCTCCTAGTTGTCACCAAGTTGACTAACTAAAGTAAAGGTAAAACTACCTCAGGGACATGGTGGCTGCACCCAGGGTGTCCTGGGCCATGAAGGCAGACCACCGAGGGAAGGAGGGGATCTACTTCCTGCTGGGTTGGCATCTAGGGACTCTTATGCCAGCTCATTTATTTCAGAGTGAGGGAACTGAGGATCAGACCCTTGAAGTCAATAGTGAGGTGACCTGGGCTGAGTCCTGATGTGCACACAGGGAGTTTGTTGCAAACATGTACCATTTATGAATATAAGAAAAATACAGGATGAAGCACATTGGAGCATGTATTTTTATGGTAATGAATAATAAAAATAATAGCCACTATTTAAAAACCTCTATTATGTACCAGGCTCTCTTCTCAGTGTTTCAGGTACATTAACTGATTATACACATCCAGCTCACACACACACACACACACACACACAAAATCAGGAATGAAGGCCCATCAAGATATGTCTCCCTTATATTTTCACAGTACATCCATTATAGATGAACTTCCACATCTGTGACCCATTACACCCTTTTCACTGTGATGCCACTAATACTCACAAATTGTGCAGTCCGATGGCTTCCAAAAGAGGGAAGAGGGATGTCAATCAGAGTTTTCCGCAGCCGGAAGCTGAGCCATTTTTACTGTACTATACACCTGCCTGGGGGTGGAGAGTAAGCAGGTATGTGGAAAGATCCCTTTTGCATTTCTATCATAGACATACCTGCAGCTTGATATTCTTATAATGAGTTTTAATATTTAAGTTATCAGCTCTTTCAGATAATTTCGAAGGTGAGCGATTTGCGTTTTTGTCCTGCCAATGCTGAAGAGAAGGGACCCCACTGCCACATGCCTCCATCCAGGCTCTGCACTCCCAATGCTGTAGTTAATGCCGTACCATTTCCATGGAACAGGCTTTGGGCAGGGAAAGTGAGTGTCTAGTCCTGGCCGGTGTGAGTGCCAGCCCAGGACGCGGCCAAAATACCTAATGTGTGATAGATTTGTCAGCCTCAAATTTTTGAGGACTTACATTTTATCTTATTTCATTAAAAAATTTGTGTGACTTCCCATAATATTCTCAAATGTGCTTCAAGATAAAATTTTTTAATGATCAAACATTAAAACAGTCACCGAGTCCCTGATCCGACTACAGGAGTCTCCAGAGACAGAGAGAGATGTATTTTGCAGGTTGGGACTCCCTGCTGTGTCCTCAGTTTCTATTCTGACCTCATTTTCGACATACCCACCCCTGTGTCAACCCGTGATGCAGTGGTTCACAGCTCTTTAGATAACAAATGAAAATGATGTCTTCTTTGGTAATCAAGAAGTTTTAGGAGTCAAACGGAAAAGCCAACAGAAATGTAACAACATAGATAGTTGTGGGTTCAGGCTTCATCTCAAAGAACAGAAGAATCTGACAGACATCTTGCCCAGGGCTTGCACTTGACAGCTAATACAGAGTGGAATTCTGGTCTATAAAAGCAAGTATTTTCAAGGGCATTGCCTTTTTCTGGGTGTTTTGGCCTATAATACATCTTCAGCATGGGTAGCTCATCCTGTTCTCTAACCCTCTCCCTTAAAATGTAACCCTGCTAGGAGCTGTCCACAGTGCACTTTGTTTTTGTTTGGACACCACCTGATTTTCAAAAAGTGAGGGGGAGGACACTGTGCATGCCCAGAGAGTCACCTGAGACTGCAGACATGGTACAGCTCTTTTCAGAGAATAGAAAACTGCGAGAAGTACTTTAGGCCAACCCTGGCCTTCTGTCTGTGCCTCAAAGCTCCCGCTGCTGGTGGGAAACTCCAGCTGTCTGTCCTAGGAATCCAGTTTATGATCAATTTGCCACTCATTGGTTCCATGTGCAAATAATCACATCCATGAACCCAAAGTTAAATATTATTATTGTTGTTTTTATCATTAATATGTTTCTTCCTCTCCCTTCTCTATTCCTAGTATTGTTCCCCAGGTTAGCAGAAATATCTTGCTTGGGTGGGAAGACAGTAACTGAATCATTCAGCATGGGTGAATCTTAATGACCTTCGATTTGCCCCAAGTTATTTATTTTGGGTAGTATCATTTTCTTACAGTTGGAGATTCGAGGACAGTAAGGGTTTATAAACCCACTTTCTCATTGGTCTTTCACTTCTGTTAGGAAACTGTCAATTCTCTCTCCCTCCTCTTTCCCCCTCTAATACTTGGCTAAATGGAATCAGTAATAACCAGACTTTGCCAGGAATATTTTGATACCTGTCAGTTTGATCAGTTCTTCCTTTCTTCCTTTTCCTAAGAGATCTCCAGCCTCCCAGGTTCCTGGCCTCCAAGATCATGGACTACTCCCACCAACTCCTAAGCTAGGGGCACATCTTTTAAGCTTTGGTCATGTCACAACTCTAATTCAAGTAACTGACTTTTATATTGGACATAGAGGCTGACAGACCTGGAATTGCAGTGGCCTCCCACAAGGACCATCATGTTTTGAGATGTCACACTCTGGGTGGGCTCAATGAGGCTCCCGATTGCTCCCAATCGCCGGCTGGACTTACCACATCCTCTTCCATGCTGTCTCTCTTCCATTCCCTTGGAAGTTACAAAAGAGTCAGAAATCAAGGTTAACCAAGAGGAGGAAGTTACAAAAGAGTCAGAAATCAAGGTTGACCAAGAGGAGGTGTTTATGGGTCCATTTTTACCCATATTTGTTGGTAAGACTCCACCCACAAGTGGAAATTACTGCAAATAAGAGTGAAAAACAAGCAGCTTAGAATTTGTACCGAGAATGGTAGGCCCAGGAGGGCCTGGTCTGGCAGGACCTTGTAGGCCTTCTCCAAGGTCTGTAGAAACACAGAGTCAAGGTGTCTTCTAGGTGGGCCTCCACGGCATGGGACCCTTGGCAAGGTCAGGAGGAGCAGAGCAGGCTTGCTTCTCTACACCACAGCGACTGCCTCAAAGCTCAGGATGCTTAGCTCAGTGCTGAAGACACTGGCAGTGTCAGTGCAGAATGACCAACCCACGGCCCAGCCTTGCTGAGGACGCCGCTAACAGGCCCTTCCTGTCCCTTTTATAAGGATGCATTTCTATATCCAGTAAATAAGTTGCAGTGGACATGCCACTTGGTCGTAGGGGCCCAGCCACTCTGCCTGGTAACCAATCTCTTTTGTTCAGTACAGATTAAGTTCTTGTTTTTCCCCTCCTCTGATCAAATATCCATCCAGAAGTCAGGGGACAAAGTTCTTAAGGCTAAAAATTGACTAATCCAATGAATTGGGTTTAGATTCAGTAAAACTGGAGTAGAACTTAATCTCTACACAGACATTCTGTGTGTGGCCTTCCTTTCTTTCCTGAGATTTATTTTTATTATGATATGGGGAAAGAGCTAAAGGTTGATGTGATCATGGTGTGTACCTCTAGGGTGTTAAGGTATGCACTATGTGCTATGAAGAAGTCAATAAGAAGTACAGATCCTACAATATGACCTTCTTCAATGCAGGTGAGGTTTTACTAGTTTTGGGAAGTGAGAATCCATCCATTTGTCTTTCTCTTGAACAAACACCCAACTGATATTCTTTCTTTTTACATGCAGGTATTTTCACAGACACTGACATAAAGAACCCTGTGCTGGGGACAGAGTGGGTGGCTGTCCTTGAAGCTGATAAGCAGCATTCCTGGCCATGGTAGTTGACTCAGGATGGGCATAGGATGGGTCTGAATTTCAGGAGCATGCAACCTTTCATGCCACTCTGGTCACTTTGGGGCTACATTAGGACAGGAAATACTGAGGAAGCAGATTTTGAGATAGGAGAGCTGAAACAGTTTCTGAGACCTGGTTTGACTAGCAGGATCAAGCTCAGCCTTACCCCAGCTATAACTTAGGCACAAAGGCCATGGATTATGTATGTTATTTAAGATTACATACGTTGAGTTGTATGCAATTTGCAAAGGCATTCTGATGCACTGTAAAAGTTCTCTGGAAATTTCCTCTTAGGTTTTTTTAGTTTCTGTAATAGTGAATGGCATTACAAGGAATTTACCTGGGAGCTGTCTCAAAGTATGCAAGGGGAGCATGGTATGTGGTCATTTTGTAACAGTGAGACACTGACACATGGCCTTGAGTTTTATAACTTGAATTGGACAGAGATATATACATGCCTACACAGCTGTAAGTCCATACATTAACACACGTGCACAGACACATATGCATGTGCACTCTGTGAGGGCACGATGTAGCTCAGAGTGTTGGAAAGGAATCCAGCTTGAAGCCTCTTGGCTCTGCAAATCATCATTTATATGATTCTGGCAAATCAACTTACAGTTCACTCTGACGAATTCACTGTAGATGAGATGAATAATTATTAACATCTCTATGACCTTAGCAGGACTTGCATAAATGATCTCATTTAACACCCCAAAAGCTTTTAAGAGAAGATGGGACACTTGTTAACAAGGCAGATTCTCTGGTAGGGCTCCATGACCCATGGTTTTGAGTGCCGGAGCAGTGGGCCTGGAACGTGAGCGTGTCACGGTGCTCCCCGTGATGGTCGGGCTCAGGCTGGAGACCCATGCACCCTGCAGTGGTTTCTCAATGTCCCTGGCATCTGCTCAGCAGCTCTGGGTAAACATAACTTTCCTGGTCCATGTGGGTTGTCTGGGAATGTGCCATTATGTCTAGGTTGGGCACACTTGAGACCAGACCTGGCTGTCCTTGAAGCCTGTGTACTTCAAGACCTTTGGTTCTTTGAGTCCACACATTTCCTTTGATGCTCCATTTATTTGATGGAGCAGCAAAGAGACTGTTACTATGGCAACTGTGCCCCAGTACAGGAGGCCTCACAGCCTGCATCCCCCAGACTTGTGCAAAAGCAGACAGTTCTCTTTCTCATGTGGAGAACTTCCCTTCAGTTCTTATTGGCTCTTTGCCTATAGCTGTGCGCACACGTGTGAATGAAGTTCCTCTCTTCCGTGACAGCCCGATGAGTGTGTGCACGCCTTGTCGCAACTCCTCTAAGTCTGCTTTTTCCAGGCTGAAAACTATCAAGATTTCAGAAAGTCATGGTGGGAGGTGTTATGTGTTTAATATTGAAGCTTATACCCCAGTGTATCTGATGCATTGAGTTACTAGGTAAGAGAAACCCATTTCTTTTCATTCACTTCTTGTAGGTACTTAGACATTTTAGTCTTCTCCTTCGTAAAAACCCTTCTCTTGCCCAACACAGAATGTTCACATGTTGGACAGTTCCGTAGAGAGTGGTCTCATGCGTTGCAGAAGGCTGGGCAGAGAACGCAGCCTAGTTCTTTACTGAGGGTCATCGGCCCTCTGTGCTATGGGCTCCTTCTAGACAGAGGTACCCGCCCCAAGGAAAGGATTGCACATCCTTGCCTCCTCCAGGAGAAATCTCCTGCTCAGGTTGGTTTTGAGATTCCCAGTCCAGGTTGTCAGCGGGCTTCTGGTGGCACATTGTCATCAAATGCTGTTCGCCACTTGCTTCCCTGCACTGGGATCACACGGTTTCACCGACTTAGGGAATCTCAAGGTCTGTAAGGTCTGGAACAGGCAGAGCCTTCAGTCTGAGTCCTTTATAGACGTTTCCACATTCCTACTGAAAAAAAAAACTACTAACAGCGAAATGACCGCAGCGATAACAAGAAAAATACCTTAAAGTACAAGGACTCACTCTGCGGGGGCAGCATGATGCTCTTATTGCATCTGTCCTTTGATGTGGTACCTTTGAGTCCCCATGGGAAGCTTTTATTACGTGGAACATGCAGATGAGGACAGAGAAGATCCCAGAGTGGAGGTGGTCCCCCCAGTGAGTGGTGGACTTGGGGTGGGGTACCCCCAGGCTCCCGCTGCCTGCCCTGTTTGCTCCCACTGAGGACCGGAGTTGTAATTCTGTGCTTCTGATGTTAACAGATGATGTTTCTGTCCTCCAGTTTCCATCCCTCTTTTCTACTCTTCACAGTTGATTTTAGAAGCATTAACAGGAGCACAAATGTAGGGGAGCAAAACCACTCGACTTATGGCCGGGAAGAAAAAAAAAGAGGGGGGACGTGGGTCCCATGAGCCCCACCAAAGACTCACGGCCATGCCCCAGGACCCACCGTCTCCCACTGCTTCCTGTGTCTTAACTGTTCCTCTGTCTTCCAACAGCATTATGTGGGCACCGAGCTCTGGAGGGACAGTCGAGGTCCAGCTATCCCAATTTCCTGCTCTGGCAGCTGAGGATTTGATATTCTTATATATGTTTTCCTTTCCCTTCAGCGAACACAATAATGCTTATACTGTTTTAACTATGTAAATACTATTGACAACTTAGACATTTAGTATACTAATTGTTTTTTCTTTTTTTGTACAAGGTATTTTTCTTTCCCAAAGGTCAATAAGTGTCTAATCTCTTTAGTTAGATTTTTCCCCTTTTTTTTCTCTGTCATTATTTAATTTGCCTACAAATCCTATTCCAGAAATATAATTGTCCTATTACATGGTCAGTGATCAAGTGAGCATCAGCCTCACGCCAGCCCAGAGTTCCCCCGGACTGCTCAACAGCTGCTGCGTACAGGCACATTCACACCCATGCGAAGACCCCAACGTTGACCTGGAAGTTAAACCTATATTTACTATGTCTCGTCCCTTTGTTGGCTTATTTTCTTATTTTGGTGGAATACATCTTTTCATTTTTTAGTACAATGCATACAATTCTTGAGTGGCTATTAATCTAGTGTTTCACTAATATCCTGAATGGATATAAAAATGTAGGATGCAAATCATTATTTTGCATACATTTGGGGGCAACAACTAATTTCAACATTGTAGAATTCTGAAGTCACTCAATTTCCTAACCCTCTCGGTATATCCCACTTTTCGTTTTTATGTGGAAGACTCTAAGGCCATTTTTTCCTCTTGCATTCTTAAATTAATGACGATGTACTTCCCGGGGTGGGTGGTCCTTTTCCTTCAGCAGTGCTGGCCCAAGAGGGGAGGTCGTTAACCTGCCTGCGGAGTGCTCTTCAGGATGAACACACGTAGAGAGGCTTCATCTGGTCAATATCTCCAGCAGGACTCGGAGGCTGACAGCCTTATCCTCCTGCAGGGACAACTCCGAGGGCCGTGCTACCTCTAACGCTCAAAGGGACTTTGTTGGGAGTCCCCTTCTTCCTCCACCCAATCCTGCTTCCTTGGCTCCCTCCACTAACGTTCTGCTTGTGCCGTGCACACGTCTGTCTCCATGCCTATCTCCCAGAGATGGGTCTTGCTCTGGTGAGTGGCGTCACCATGCAGCTGCACACTCTGCAGTCAGATGTGGAAGTCCCCTTCCATCACCAACTCAGGCTCCTGTTCCCATGTGTCCTCTTCCTTCCTCAGATGACCTGCCGCCACTCGACTTTCCATCACCAAATCTGCGCCCACCTCTTATTGTGATCCATGGTTTCCGGCCTTGTTCCCCTCTCTTGTCGCCTCCTTTCCTGCTCTCTCTGGTCCTCTCTGCATGCAAACATTGTGTGCTCTTATTATTTTCTGCTCCGGATGACTTCACAGTCTCATTGCTTGGCTCGATACAAACTCGCCAGTTTCAGGTGATCAAGAACCCTCACTCTGGCTCAGCCGCCCTCCCCGTCCCTCCCAGGATCACCTCTTGGCACGTCCTCACTGGTCCACATTTTCTGTGTGTTCAGCATTTCTGAAACTTGTAAAAGCACCACTGCCACTTGCAGTGCTTGACGTCCCACGATGTCATTCTCCTCCCTCTTCTCTAGACGATGAAGTCGTGCCCTGCTTTCAGGGTTCTGCTCCGTGTGTCTTCCTTTGGGAGCTGCCACCTCCCTTTGTGGACTCTGAGAGTGGTTCCATCCTGGGTGAATCCGTGGTCTTCTGAGGTGAGGTCCATCCTGGAGCATGTGTCCCGATGGCATGCTAGTCCTCACATTCTTCTGGCTCTCCACTTGCATAAGATGCTTGCAAAGGCTGAGACGGTGTCTTCCTTATGGAACCTCATCCTGATAGGAGGCACCACCCACAGTCAGTGGCCACTACGGCTGAGAAGATGAAGGCACAGATGCATCAATGTCATGCTAGTGAGTGCACTTATTAACTTGACTACATTTAATTAAACTGTAATTGCGCAACGATTAAAAATACAGCTTGTATTACTATTTGCACATTTAACAAAACTATCCAGAGATTTCAGACTCTGATTCATGTTACTGAATATGTGAGGAAAGCCCAGCTTCTAAGAATAAGAATGCACTTAATGTTTGTTCTTCTGGGTGGACAGAACAGTGAATTACATCGGCATCTGCTGCCCTCACCATTTTCCCCCATTGTTTCAGCATAATCCTGTATTTGTTCTGTTGATGTGGCTCTTCCACTAGACTGAGTGTAGCTGCTTTATACTATGTCTTATTTCCTTGATTCAAATCTAGACTGCTAGACAAACTGTCTCTTAGGTATTTACTACGACTCACTGTCATATGGAGGAAGATATTAACATGTGTTCTTTTTCACTCATTCATGTATTCTTCCATTTCATAAAAAATATATGCCATTTAAGAGTTGATGGAGTCAAAGGAACAGGTATGGCATAAATATAGATAATGTAGATATATACACACACGTGTGTGCCTGTGCATGCACACACACACACACACACGATTTATTAACTACATTAATAAAATAGAAACCCCTGACCTCACCATCCAAGCTCACACCTAGAAGGAGCCCATGAATTAAGCAGCTCCTACACACCCTGCCCACTTTCTCCTGGAGCTATTGACCACCCTTACTTTTGGGTGATCATTCTTTTGTCTTTTGAAACTAGTTTTGCTATATAATCATATTTTATTCAACAATATTTTGCACTGTTTTGTTTCTGGGCATTATAAAAGGAGTATCATGTTGTATTAAAAAACTTGTTTTTTCACTTAATATTAAGACTGTGAGATTCAATATTTTTTGTTACATATACCTTTTTTTTAAAAAAAATTAATTGTTGATAGACCTTAATTTTATGTATTTATATGTGGTGCTGAGAATCGAATCCAGTGCCTCACACATGCCAGGCTAGTGCATTACTGCTGAGCCACAGCCCAGTCCTACATATAGGTTAAATTCATTATTTTCTCCTTAGTATAGTATTTAATTTTGTAAATCTACCGTAATTACTTATTTTATATTTCGTGTTATTAGATATTTGAGTATTTTTTCTATTAAAAATACTTCTATGACCATTATAAGATACAGCACATCTTTTAAGAATTAGAATTATCCGTAAATTCGATAAATCTTAAATTCCAACAAACTTTTACATTTTTTCCATAAATGTGTTATATAGATTTTTTGGAATGATTTTTCAGTTTTATATTGCTATTGCACATGCTATTTGTAAATTTTACATGGATTTTTCTGTTTTATTCCTCAGAAATAGAAATTCAGTTGATTTGGTGAAATCTGTCTGCAGTGGTCCCCAGATGCTCAGCACTATTCTGAACACTGTGGGCTCCCACAGGGACCAGGAGCCTGTAGTTGCTCTTCCCAGACTCCTTGCCTGACTAAGACTTGGCCAAGAGTATGCCCTCTGAGCATAAGAAGTGAGGCACCCATTGTGCCCATGGCTGCCATTGGCAAATTGGAGTCTCCCTCCCGCAGCAGATGTAAGTGTCACATGTCTGCCCCCAATCCACACACTTTGACGCTGCACATGGCTAAGATCATCACGTTGATTTCTGGGTTCACTGAAGCAACTTCCCTTGTTTGTGGTCCCCAGCCTTTTCAGAGTTGTCATGAGTCACTGGTGTCCCAATATTCCCCCAAAATATTTGGAAACTGATTGTAAGATATTGTACTTACAGGCTGTAATTAGTTCAGATGAGATCTGACTGAGTCAGGATGGGGCCTACTCCAATGCCGCTGGCGTCCTTATAAGAAGAAGCAAAGAGGCCAGCGGCACACGGGGAAGAAGGCCACATAAAGTCCAGCAGAGGTTAGAGAGGTGCAGCTACAAGCCAGCAGCACCAAGGATTGACATCAGCCCCAGAACTCAAAGCAGCTGGAGGGTTCTTCTCTAGAGCCTTCAGAGACAGAGTGTGGTCCTACAGACACTTTGAGTCTGGATTTGAATTTTGCATTATAGTTATATAATGTTAGTATTTTAAATTTGTACCTTCGAACTTACTAAATATTTTTATTAGATCTGGTAATTTGTCCTTCACTTTTTGTTTTTCTCTATAAGAACAACATACTCCAATATTTAAACTTTTATTAATTTATTGACCTCCTAAATTGGTGACAACTTGTACTGTAGTGTTGAACAGGGACATGGTAATTAATATCCTTCCTGATCTTAAGGAGAAAACGTCTACTATTTCAGCATCCATGGTGCTGTTTATTATAAATTTTTGGTAGTTACACTTTGCCATGTTAAAGATGGTGTCTATTCTTGATTTGTTAAAACATAAAATGAACATAAATTGGCATTTAATATTATCAATTTGTTGTTCTCCAAGTATTGAAATGATGAGAGTTTCTCCATTTTGATCCCCAATTGTGAGTTATATTCATAGATACTCAAGAGGTGGTCCACAGCTATGCCACAGTGTCTTGCTACATCCCGTTCTCTCATCATGATTTCTCTTTCCAGTGAACCTCTACTCTTTATTTGGGCTATAAACTCCAAACTCATGCTAAGAGATTTTACTCCTTGGTTTCCCACAAACTAGTTCTGGGATTCAGCTTTTTAAATCATAATATATGATAGTAATAGTATGAATTTCCTGGGATTATTGCTTATAAATAAATTAAATGTTAATGACAATCAAAATTTCTTAGGAGTATTGTGATGATTAAATTAGTTTAGATTTTTCAAGTCTTTGAAACAGTTCTTGTCTCCAAGTAAGTGCACTATAAATGTTAGAAATCTTCTCATTGGTTGGTGCTAGTTAAAGTGACCCCACAGTAATCATCAGGCAGGGACTATGGGGACAGAATGCATGGGAAGCACTTGGTTATAATGTGATACTCAGGGTTTTCCAAAGTGTACGTTTGTAATTTTTAGATTACTTTCAAAACAAAACCATTCAACTATTAAAAGCATATTTTCGTTTATTTTTCTGTTTTCTGTGGGTATGTGTATGTGTGTTTCTGGGATAGAACCAAGGCCTTCGCACATGCTAGGCAAGCACTCCACTACTGTGCTACACCTCCAGCTCAAAACCCATTTTATTAAAGATGATTTATTAGATCACTGATTCCACATTCTTGGCTTTTTATCTTAGAGAGAAGTGACCATACTAGTATATTTCATCATGTCCAGCACTGAAAACCATGTCTACATAGATTCTGCTTGTGTAGAATAAATGTATGCACTTATACCTATGTTGTACTCAAAAAAATGCCTTCTGGTAGACCAGAAGTCCTTTGCCCTTGAGCAGCTCTCAATTCCTTGCAACTTTCTTTTTTAATTCTATAAAACTTCTGGGCTGATTTTGGTGACCTGGGTAGAAAGATATAGTTAAAATACAGTAGTGATTCAGTATGTTTTAAGTAATACAAAAGTAGCTGGTATATTTTTGAAATGCATGTTCCTTCAAAGACATTGAATGAGGTCAACTTCTGAGGTCAGCCTCACAAGTTAGTAAGTAACTGTGTCCTCTTCCAAAATGTAGGTGTTTTGGGGGAAGATGGTGGCGAATAGAGTG
Organism: Marmota marmota marmota; assembly: GCF_001458135.2. Classification (NCBI taxonomy): domain Eukaryota; kingdom Metazoa; phylum Chordata; class Mammalia; order Rodentia; family Sciuridae; genus Marmota; species Marmota marmota. The sequence goes on from NW_025999977.1 coordinate 56,772,782, forward strand.
CATCACCCCCGTGTACCGCGTCACTGCGCAGGTGAATAATGAGTTAGAACAGCCAAAAGCTATCTTGTTAGGAATTTCCAGCAAAATTGGGGTGCACCGAAACCTAGAGGAGGATTTCCATCACCCGAGGATCAATTACTGGGGCTCAATCGTGAGTGAACCGTGCGCCCGGAGATTCAGGCTGATTGATCGGCGGCCCGCCCCACAGCCAGAGACTGCGGAGCGCCGAGAAACGGCGTGCCAGCAACACAGAGAAACAGTGCTGTGGATTATGTGGGGTCCTGCCAACTGTGCCCTCACTGTGCTCCAGGCTGAGTTCTGGGTTTGAGACGGGGGAGAGAAACAGTCCAGATCTGTCCTCCACACTGGACAACCCACTGAGGAAGCCAGCGGCCACCATCTTGAAGAGCTGACGTCACCATCGCCAGTTTCCGACAGATCACAGAAAGTTCAGCAATAGAACAGGTGTGTGACATTTAGCCCTTCTCCCATACAGCGGGGAAATCGCATAAAAGCTCTCCCTGGCTTTCTGGGGGTGTGATTATCAGAGTGAGCATGAATAAAGACGTGGGGAAAGGTAAAGTCACCTGACCTCCAACTCCCCCCTCCCACCATCTGCGAAAACGAAACCTGTCTCGCCAGCTCTAGGAGGAGTGGCTATTGGAGGGAATCAAAACAATAGGGGGCCGGTTCCCAATAGCCGTGCTCCACATCCAGGAAACTGCAGGCCCAGAGTGTAGCTTGAACTGCGGAGAGGTATAACACTGGGGAAGGCCTGTTTGGCAGGAGAAGCGAGGAGACTAGAGACCAGGAATAAACCTAAGCTAACAGGTTTGGAGAGACACCAGGTGGGGGAGGTGGGAGTGGCCTCACACGGATTGTTTCCTATAGCCAGAGGGCAAAATCTTGGCCTGGAGGGCACAGCACCACCTACTGGAAGCAAAGAAAATAGAAGCCTAACAGTGCCTTTTTTAAAAAAAAAAATTAATTTTAATTTTTTTAATTAATATTTTTAATTGTAATTTTTATTTTACTGTATTTTATCATTTTTTATCATTTATTTTTCTTTTCTTTTTTTTATTGGTTGTTCAAAACATTACAAAGCTCTTGACATATCATATTTCATACATTAGATTCAAGTTGGTTATGAACTCCCCATTTTACCCCAAATACAGATTGCAGAATCACATCGGTTACACATCCACATTTTTACATAATGCCCTATTAGTAACTGTTGTATTCTGCTACCTTTCCTATCCTCTAC
>NW_025999977.1:56775174-56776569 GCF_001458135.2 Marmota marmota marmota
TCTGTTCTTAGTTGCTCTCATTATATCAAAGAAGACATTTGGTATTTGTTTTTTAGGGATTGGCTAGCTTCACTAAGCATAATCTGCTCTAGTGCCATCCATTTCCCTGCAAATTCTATGATTTTGTCATTTTTTAGTGCTGCGTAATACTCCATGGTGTATAAATGCCACAATTTTTTTATCCATTCATCTATTGAAGGACATCTGGGTTGGTTCCACAGTCTAGCAATTGTGAATTGTGCTGCTATGAACATCGATGTAGCAGTATTCCTGTAGTACGCTCTTTTAAGGTCTTCAGGGAATAGTCCGAGAAGGGCAATAGCTGGGTCAAATGGTGATTCCATTTCCAGCTTTCCCAGGAATCTCCATACTGCTTTCCAAATTGGCCGTATTATTTATTTTACTGTATTTTATTATTTTTTTTATCATTTCTTTTTCTTTTCTATTTTTTTCTCTTTCTTTCTTCTCTCCCTCTCTCTTTGTTGGTTTGCTTCCTCACCTTTTCCCTATCTTTCCTCTTAAGCATGACCACCCCGATTATGTCTAATTTACTAAATGCAAATAGATAAATACTACGAGTCGGTCTATAGTCCGCCTAAGCCCTTAACTACCAGTAAGTACTCCTGTCTATTCTCTTATTAATATCTGCCTGCATTTGAGCAACCCCCCTAAGAAGCTAACATATACTAACCTCCATACCATCAAATCGCCCGAACTTAACATAAAATCCTAAGTTCAAACCTCAATTCTCTATATGCCATCAAAATCTATAGGCCTTTAATGAAACTAATGAATTTACCTTAAATCACAATTAAATCCAACATCTCTAAACATTGTCGCCCAACACAAAGGAGAGATCTTGGAGCTATAAAAACCAAAACAAATTTATAGGAGAAAACAGAAACACAGCAGTCAAACAGAGTTGGAAAGTAATGTGAGCACCATGAAAAAACAAGGGAAAAAAGGATTACAAACAATGCAGGATAACTTAAATTTACAGGAGAACCTAGAGGCATCAGAAAAATGGACAGAGAAAGAACTCAAGGCATACCTGACTCAGATGGAACGGAATCTTAAAGAAGTCATGAGTCAGCAAGTCCAAACAATGAAAGAATACTTTGAAAATGAATTACATAAGCAGATTCAAGAAGCAAAACATGAACTCTACCAGGAGATAGAGATTTTTTTTAAAAAAATCAAACAGTAATCCTAGAAATGCAGGAAACCATAAACCAAATCAAAAACTCAAATGAGAATATTACAAATAGACTAGATCAAATAGAAGTCAGAACATCAGATAATGAAGACAAAGATTATCAAATCGAAAGAAAGGCTGGTAAGAAACCATGAGCAAAACATCCAAGAGATATGGGATGTCATAAAAAAACCAAACTT
>NW_025999977.1:56777906-56782824 GCF_001458135.2 Marmota marmota marmota
TCAAAAAAAATAAAATACTTGGGAATCAACCTAACAAAAGAGGTGAAAGACTTATACAATGAAAACTACAGAACCCTAAAGAGAGAAATAGAAGAAGATCTTAGAAGATGGAAAAATATACCCTGTTCATGGATAGGCAGAACTAACATCATCAAAATGGCGATATTACCAAAAGTTCTCTATAGGTTTAATGCAATGCCAATCAAAATCCCAACGGCATTTCTTGTAGAAATAGAGAAAGCAATCATGAAATTCATATGGAAAAATAAAAGACCCAGAATAGCAAAAACAATGCTAAGCAGGAAGTGTGAATCAGGCGGTATAGCGATACCAGACTTCAAACTATACTACAGAGCAATAGTAACAAAAACAGCATGGTACTGGTACCAAAACAGGCGGGTGGACCAATGGTACAGAATAGAGGACACAGAAACCAATCCACAAAACTACAAAGAGGACACAGAAGATAAAGGGGCTAAAAGCATGCAATGGAGGAAGGATAGCATCTTCAACAAATGGTGCTGGGAAAACTGGAAATCCATATGCAACAAAATGAAACTGAATCCCTTTCTCTCGCTGTGCACAAAAGTTAACCCAAAATGGATCAAGGAGCTTGATGTCAAATCAGAGACTCTGCATCTGATAGAAGAAAAAGTTGGCTCCGATCTACATATTGTGGGGTCGGGCTCCAAATTCCTTAATAGGACACCCATAGCACAAGAGTTAAAAACAAGAATCAACAAATGGGACTTACTCAAACTAAAAAGTTTTTTCTCAGCAAGAGAAACAATAAGAGAGGTAAATAGGGAGCCTACATCCTGGGAACAAATCTTTATTCCTCACACTTCACATAGAGCCCTAATATCCAGAGTATACAAAGAACTCCAAAAGTTAAACAATAAGAAAACAAATAATCCAATCAACAAATGGGCCAAGGACCTGAACAGACACTTCTCAGAGGAGGACATACAATCAATCAACAAGTACATGAAAAAATGCTCACCTTCTCTAGCAATCAGAGAAATGCAAGTCAAAACCACCCTAAGATACCATCTCACTCCAGTAAGATTGGCAGCCATTATGAAGTCAAACAACAACAAGTGCTGGCGAGGATGTGGGGAAAAGGGTACACTTGTACATTGCTGGTGTGACTGCAAATTGGTGTGGCCAATTTGGAAAGCAGTATGGAGATTCCTGGGAAAGCTGGGAATGGAACCACCATTTGACCCAGCTATTGCCCTTCGTGGACTATTCGCTGAAGACCTTAAAAGAGCGTACTGTAGGGATACTGCTACATCGATGTTCATAGCAGCACAATTCACAATAGCTAGACTGTGGAACCAACCTAGATGCTCTTCAATAGATGAATGAATTTAAAAATGTGGCATTTATACACAATGGAGTATTACTCAGCACTAAAAAATGACAAAATCATGGCATTTGCAGGGAAATGGATGGCATTAGAGCAGATTATGCTAAATGAAGCTAGCCAATCCCTAAAAAAACAAATGCCAAATGTCTTCTTTGATATAAGGAGAACAACTAAGAACAGAGCAGAGAGGAAGAGCATGAGAAGAAGATCAACATTAAACAGGGACGAGAGGTGGGAGGGAAAGGGAGAGAGAAGGGAAATTGCATGGAAATGGAAGGAGACCCTCACTGTTATACAAAATTACATATAAGAGGAAGTGAGGGGAAAGGAAAAAAAACAAAACAAGGGAGAGAAATGAAGTACAGTAGATGGGGTAGAGAGAGAAGATGGGAGGGGAGGGGAGGGGGGATAGTAAAGGATAGGAAAGGTAGCAGAATACAACAGTCACTAGTATGGCAATATGTAAAAACGTGGATGTGGAACCGATGTGAATCTGCAACATGTATATGGGGTAAAAATGGGAGTTCATAATCTGCTTGAATCTAATGTATGAAATATGATATGTCAAGAACTTTGTAATGTTTTGAACAACTAATAAAAAAAATGTAGGTGTTTGAGGGCCAGCTTTCTTTCTTTCTAGTTCTGCATTTCCATGATGCTTGGCATGTACTAAGCTCTTGAAAATTGTTTGCAAGTCAATAAGTGATGAGGTACCTTGCTTGTAAACTGCAGTTTAGTCCAGTTTAGTCAATAGGTCAAAATTTACATTAAATACCTGAGCACTAGACAGACTTCATTGCCAGTGCACACTTCCAATCTGGGACCTGCTTACTATTGGTTCAAGTTAGCAAATGCTCGACTTCTCTGAACCTTTCACCTAAGTGATTAGAGGGAATTAAATGAACTATATATGCAAAATCATTACCACTGTATCACTGCATTTGCTTATTGAAAGTAATAAATGATCAATGACTTCCTTCCTAATCTCTCTCCTCATTGTCAGAAATTCATCTCTTTTTCTGTTCCTTTGTCTTTTCCATTTTCTCTCTCTTGCCTTTCTTTCTTTTTTACTACAGCAAATTCTTTATCTTCTACAAAATTAACAGAGTCAATATTCTAATCTCAAGTTCAGATTTAGTTATTAAGGTTCAGATTGTTTATTTCATATTGGTTATAATGAATTCCAAATAGATTAATATATAAATGCACTTGAAATATACCATTATGAGTGTCAATAAAACATATTGGCTACCCCAGATTGCACAGCATTATACCAGCAAGATATTTCATCACTCATTGATTTAGCATTTCCTAAGGGGTTACTGTTTGCCAAACATCTTTCAGTGCACCAAGGGTATGCAGAACTAGGAAGGAAGAAAGTTGGCCCTCAAGATCCTTAATTTATAAAGGAAGCAAAGTACACAGATATTTTCCAACCAGGTGTGTAACTACTGAACGTAATGAGTAGCTCACGGAAGGAAATATCAGGGAAAGCTTTGTAAGCTACCAGGTTTTGGTCTCGCAGGATAATTGTCCTGTCCAAATCAACCAATGCATTACAATTCCAAGCAACCATCTGCCCTTTCTCCAGTTAGTGGAGGTGGGAATGGCAAAGACTACCTGAACACATCGCGAAGAAGGCCTGCAGTGCTCCGTTACTAAAGGACAAACTGAACATTTGGTCCACGATTCTGCACTAGCTGGATTTAAGACTCAGCACACGGAGCTGTTTTCCTGTAAGAATGTCAGATCAGTGTGTAATGCTCAGAGGCGATCCACAGACTGGCTCCCAGTGCTGCGAGACGCAGCTCCCATTGCTGCACATGTGTTTATTTGCATGTGAGAGGATTAGTCACATGTCTTCCAAATCACAGGTTTTAGTCTCCGAAGTATGCTTGGTAGATTATATTCCTAAATTAGTATGGAAAGCAATGCTCTGTGAACACACCAGATGAAGACCAGAGATTCACAGCTCTTTCATTCCCACTCAATTATCTGTTTATTTTCTGTATACTGTGCATGGTTCATAGATGTCTGTCCATCTAGTCAGGGAGCTCTCGGAAGGACTCAGGAAAGTGTTATGCCAATGAAAAAATTACCTGAATGTCACTTTTTAGTGATTGAAATGCATTGTTTTACACTTGATTGACTACAAATGGCTAAACAGGATTTCTCAAGTCCAGAAAAATAAATTCACTTAAAAAAAAAAGAGGCATCAACTATACAATGTCAACAATGAAGTGGATTCCCTAAGGGGAAATGACAAAGTAATGAAGATTAGCACTTAGCAGGCCAAAAATCGCTAACTCAGCAAAAGACCAGATTTATTTTGCTCTTGGATTCATTTGCTGTGGCAAGGCTATTTTAGAAGCAAGAGGCAGCACTGAAGAGTTTAAGGACATATGTGCACTTGGGACCAACACTTTGAAGTTCAATATTAAAGAAATGTATTTTACACGAGAATGAAATATATAGGATCAGAGATATATAAAAGTCATAGAGTTTACATTTGCATATTCAAACAATTTATTCTTTGGTTTAGTTTGCCTGGGTTTTAGTGACCTTGACACAGACTAAAAGTGGAAAGGTAGACAGAGAATTCCTCTTGGCAAGTAGGTTGGACCCTGGACAGATGGTGGACCACAGGGCAATGTCCAGGTCTAATTATAAGAAGGATTGGAAAATAAGAGTGGAGACAGGAGAAGAGATGGAAAGCAATGTCAGCCCTGGGGTTGACTCTGTCATCAGTCCTGTGAGTAAAGTATGAGCACACATCTTCATATTGTAGGAGTGGACAGCATGTCAGAGAAAAGAGGTGCTTTGTGACCATTACCTCCTACAGCTAATAAGTCATAGAGTGGGACGAGAAGCAGCTCTCATGGCTACACAGTCTTCCTTCCTCCATCTCCCCTGGCGATGGGTGGGTCACGTGCCCGTGTCAGCAGTGCAGGATAAAGGCATCTTTCCAGCAGGGTTAGGCTGGGAGACTGCTGGGCAGTCATGAGGCCTTCCAGGGAGGCTGGTTCCGACCATCAGGGGCTTCAACAGCAGGGAACTGAGTAGTGAGGAATCTGGACTCTAGAGCAAGCATTGGTAAGTTGGTGTTCAGGGAGAGGGCTCAGTCAAGGGCCCAGGAGAAAATAAAAAATAAAAACAAAACCCATACAAATTATCACAGATAATGAGAGCACTCCCATGTGCCAAAGAGATTCGATGGTTTGCACAGAGGTTTGGAAGAGAGCAAGTGTCCATCCAGGTGGCTGCTCTATCAGATGCTCCAGCTTCTCCCTAATTTCCCAGTAAGTGACTAGCAAAGGCCCTGTTCCACCTGTCATGGGTGGTGCTTTCCTTGGCCCCTTCATGGGTAGCAATTGCCTTCTTCACCCCAGGAAGGTGTAGTGTTATCTACTAGATATCCTTATCCTCTTCCTTGACAATGGGATCTCAGCTCTGGAAAGGGTGACAAGGACTCCACAGCCTAAAGGAGGAGTTTGGAATCTGCAGCCCCAGCGTGCAAGAACGCTTCATGAATGATATATATATATA
>NW_025999977.1:56782979-56911417 GCF_001458135.2 Marmota marmota marmota
TTCCTTCCTTCCTTCCTTCCTATCCCTTCAGCTGGCAATAAAGCCTTAAACATTGGAGTTCTTGGGGCTGATCTCTTTGCATCCTTAATTATTCTTCTTTGCTTTTAATTGATCTTTGGATAAGAGGAGAGGTCCTCAGGGGTAGACTTTGCCATCTCCAAGTTTTAGAACAATCTGGGGTATTACTTATATTGTTACCCACAGAAATCTCTCTATTAAGCATTAGTACTATTTAGCACTATTTAAATATTAGCACAATTTTAAAAAAGTGGGGTCTTGGGTTGTAGCTCAGGGGCACAGTGCTTGAATAGCATGTGTGAGGCATTGAATTCGATTCTCAGCTGTTCATAAAGGTCAAGAAACTGGCCCAAAATAAAATATAAATAAATAAAATAAAGGTCCATCAACAACTAAAAAAATATTTTTTAAACAAAGTGTATCCATTTTGATAACATATAAAACATCTCTCCTACCCCACCCGACCCTGCCCCATCTTACTCTCCTCTCCTGTCCCAGTGCCGTCCTCAAGTTCAGCACCCATGGACTGCCTGGAACAACACGGGTAGAGGGAGAGGTGTGGTGAGAAACAAGGGCAGGACCAGGAAAGGCTCCTGTTTCTACCAATGAAGTGCTTAGCAACAAGACACCCTTCACATTTTGGTCAGGGAAGGAAGCCTGAAGGTCTCCTACGCATTGTCAGGTAACATTTTATTGAGATTAAAAAATAAAAGGGAATGAAGATGAATACTGGTAAAATACAGTTGGTCAATTTTGGATTTCAGAGTAGCAATAAATAAATCATATGTAAAAATATTTCCCAACTATTACATGGAACACATTTATTCTAAAAATTTATTGATTCTTTTACCTGAAATTCAAATTTCATTGTCCATCCTATATTTTTGTTTACTATCTCCAACAATCTTGAAAATGATCCACAAGAATGAATGAGTTTTCATTCATTCGATGCATGAAAATGATCAGAAAGGAAAAAAGAAAAAAAATGTTGGCATCCCTCAAAACTAGACATTTCTTCATGGTACCTGGGTTTTATGGTCATCTTTGATGTTATAGCATAGTCCTCAGAAGTTTTCAAAAGCTTCTCATAAACATTATTTATAAACGAGGTAATCTTCTCATTTTTTGAGTAAGGAGACTGCTGTTCATAAAGGTTAAGAAGCTGGCCCAAAATAAAATCATTTCTAAGAGACAGAATCTATTCTAGTATCTGGCTCTTTTGATTCCTAGTTCATCTGTTCTGACATAGAAGATTAATTATTAATTAGATTATAAATAATCCAACCAACCTAGTCATCTTAGTCACCATCGCCTGCCTTGGGCAGTAATGATACTTCTTGGCAAAGGTCATTCTTTTGAATTGAAAAGTGACTGGGGACCATCCTAACTAGCTATGTGCAGAGAACACTGTGCACTGTGTTGAAGTCCTGAGCCAATATGAAAAAGCCTGACCTGTTGGTGGATGACTATTTCTAGAAAAATCTACAGCTTTCCATAGAGTTTATGTATTTTCATTTTTCATACAAGTAGAAATATAATTTGGTGTCAAGTAACTACTTGGTTGTTAAGAATAATTCACAGGAACTATTGGTTTTCTAGCCATGAACGGATGAAAGTGGTTTTCTGACACTTCCGTTCACACATCTGAAGACTAACGGAGAAGGGTCTCGTATCTGGCTGCCTTTGGAGGGCTGGCATTCACAGCGACGTAGACTTCTCATTTAAAATTCAGCCCTTCTGTGAGATGCTGAGTGATGTTCTTGGAACCAGACAAAATTGACCGGCATTTGTGAAAAGGTAATCAACTATTCCTTGCCTACTGAAACCAGCGAATATGTACACACTGCTTTGAGAATCTGTTCTTTTTGTTACAGAACAGATGTCTGCGAGGTTTTTGGCAGGCCCCACTCTGTCAAACAGTCCAGTTTTGACAGTTACTTGCTTGAGGGATGGCTGAAATGCAAAGTATTTCTGATCAGAATATCATATTCATCTGGATGTTAATTACCGTGTCTGCCTTGGTATAAATAATTAATTATGCAAAACCCACACAGCTGCTGCTGGACAGAGCTAAGTGACTTGCTGTCAGTCTCACAGTTCTGAAAAGGAAAGGGGATTGAGAAAAACAGGCTTTGCAACTGGGGTTGGGGCGGGGGGTGGGCGGCTTTTCATGATCTCTGTGGTCAAATGAAAGATCATAACCAAGCATGGTGTGTGTGTGTGTGTGTGTGTGTGTGTGTGTGTGTGTATGTATGAATGTATGCACGTATTTCAAATAATGAAATACCTCCTAATTTATATAAGTTGGTTCTAAAAGCAATTCCTTTTTCAAGTTCTGTGGCAGCTTCCTAGGAATCCAAATACTGCATTAGAGAATCAATACAAACCTGACTCCTAAATCTTTCACCGCCTCATCCCATCCATCTTCCTAACAGTCCCAACTGTCCTGTGGAATCCGAGTTAGGTGAGCTTTTCTTGTTTATTTGTTTCAAACAAGCTGACAGAACCGGCTCATTCTATCCATTTTGCACATTTATATGAGCACCACTGCTGTGGTCAGTAATGAATGTGTGATTATCTCTTCTGCTGAGAAATGATAATGCATCCATTTAAAAATTTTTCTCTCTGCTTTAATTGACCCAAGTGCAAATGACTATTTTATGTTTAAATGTAACTAGATGATTGATTTAGGATAAATGCTAATTCCATGTAATACTTTTTGGCAAAATACCATCACATGCAGCAACAGTAATAGAAAAGGGGGAAATCACTTCTAAGACCAATGTTTTTGTAGATTTATCGGATGGTTTGGTTTCGTGCAAATATTGATATTGCCTTAATGGAAGCAAACTGCCCCAACATGCAGGGAATTTTGATACAGACAAGGAAGATCATCTCGCTTTGAGAATGCAGGGCAGTGCAGTCAGTGAAGGCTGGTTATGGGGCCGTGGGCGCAGGGCTCCTGCCTCTGTCACTACTTTTTCACTAATAACCTAGGTCAAGTCCCATTCATGAGCCCTTCTTCTGCTTCTACCAGGGTTATTGATGGAATAAAATGAGATAAATGATAAAAGCACTCTTCAAATGGGGATGTTACTTACAAATATGAAATACTATTTTGCATTCAGCAACTGATTGCTGAGAACATCAGTAGGAGCTTTTACCAATGCTCCCTGTTCCAGGCCCCTCTTCCCTGATGCATCCAGCAATCTTTCACTACTTTTCTTCATGCACGAGACCCTGACTTAGGCCTGGGACACTGCTGCAAGTAGCAGACATCATGTTTATGTTAGTGGAGGACAGACACAGAAGAAGATGATTAATAAAATATTGGCACGCCGTGCTAGGTGCTAAGAAGAAAAGAGCACGAGGTGGCAGGTAGCAGGGATGCACGTGTAACTTTACAGGCCGGGAGGCCAGTTTTTCGAATGGGCCATGTTTTCTCTTTGGGGAAGGATATTTGAACAGTTAAGCAGATGCAGAAGTAAATAGATGGATGATGACCTGGTGAAAGCTGTGAGAAAGATCCCCAAAGAGGACACGCAGTGCACGTTGAAATCCTCGGGGGAACTCAGTGGGTGTCTTGGAGGGAGTGGCAGGAGGTGAGGCCATCTCCCTCTCTTCCAGCATCAAGCAGAACCCCTGCATGCCCTGGGTCCCCCACCTGTCACTCACAGAGGACACACCATGTGGCTGTAATCAGTGTGGTTTTCTTTACAGAACAATTGGATTGTTTTTGATTGGATAAAATTGGCATTGTACAGAAATGTTGGGGAAAAGTACATGTGCCTTCAAGGAAATACAAGTCTCTAATGTCTTTATTGATTTAGTTTTTTTCCCCATTGACCCTTGACCTAATGATTTCCAAAGTCTTGTCACACATTATAAAACAACCCATCAAAGCCACAGGGAAGTAAAGAAAATTAGAGCACATTCTTTAAATCCTTCCACGTGAGACATTTAACAGGAGACCAAATAAAATATACATACTGAAATTAGACCATTTTTCACTCAAGCGTCTTAACAGGTGTGTTAAGATCCAAGTCTACTTAGAGGAGGAGCCAGCACACCAAGGAGGTCTAGACTCACTGAAAACCCCCTCCGATCTTCTTGGCTTGGGGTCAGCTCCTCGATTCCTGCAGTTTCCTGTCTGGATGTCATCCCTGAGTGCAGACAGCAGGTGGATCTAGGTACAGGCGGGGGAACCTGGCCCTTCTCCTTCCTTCTTGCCCTACCTTGAAACTCCATTTACTCCCTGCGCCCAGCAGGTCCTGCAGGAGCACTCTCAGGGGACCCAGTCACTAACCCCACCCCAGCCGGAGTGGAGATTTTCCTCCAACTTTCACAGATGAGAGACAACGTTCCGCCCTTGGCTTTCTGAGTCCAGCTTGTTTCACTCAGCAGGATGCTCTCCACTTCCATTCATTGACCAGCAAATGGCCATAATTCATTATGGCTCAGAAAACTCCAGTGTGTATGTGTAGCATATTTTCCTTCTCCTTTCATCTGCTGATGGGCACTTGGGCTGGTTCTATGATTTGGCTTTTGTGAATTGTGCTGCTGTAAACATTAAAGGGTATATGTCACTGGAATTACGGATTTTAGTTCTTCTGGATACATATCAAGGAGTGGGAGAGCTGGGTCAAACGGTGGTGGTTCCACTCCTAGTTTCTGACATATCTCCAAGTTGCTTTCCAGAGGGGTTGTACTGATTTGCAGTGCTACAGCTAGTGTGTGAGTGTACATTTTCTCCATATCCTCACCAACATTTAGTGTTACTTGTGTTCTTGATAATTGCCATTTCAACTGGAGTGAGATAAAATCTTGGTGTTGTTTTGATTTATATTTCCTGATTCCTGAACATAATTTCACAGATTTATTGATCCTTTATGTTTCTTCTTTTGAGACTTGTCCATTTTTGATTGGGTTATTCGTTTTCTTGGTGTTAAGTGTATTTTTTTTTACTTATTTAAATATTATGAATATTAATCCCCCATCAGAGGTAGAGCTGGCAAAAATTTTCTCAATTTCCTAGGCTCTATCTTCATGCTGTTCATTGTTTCCTTTGCTGTGAAGAAGCTTTTTAAGTTGACGGCTTCCCTTTTATTGATTTTTAGTTTTATTTTTTGAGATTTGGAGGTCTTGTTGAAGAGATCGGTGCCTGTATCTTAATGATCAAGTGTTGACTCTATGTTTTCTTCTAACAGTTGCCAATTTTTGAACTAATTCCAAAGTCTTCAAATACATTTTGATTTGACATTTGTGCAGGGTAAGATATAGGGATCTAAATCATTCTTTTAAATATGGATATCCAGTTTCCCCAGCACCATTTGTTAAAAAGTCTGTCTTTTCCCAATGTATATTTTTGACAGCTTTGCCAGGTATCAGATGACTATAAAAATGTGGATTTGTCTCTGTATCTTTTATTCCACTGCTCTTTGTGTCTACTTTGATGCCTGTGCCATGCTGTTTTTGTTACTATAGCTCCATACTATAACTTGAATTGGGCATTGTGATGCTTCCTGCATCTCTCTTTTGCTCAGGATTGCTTTGGCTATTCTGGCTCTCTTTTTATTTTCCAAATGAATTTTAGGACTATTTTTTCCCTAGTTATGTAAAGAATGTCATTAGTATTTTAATGGGGATTACATTAAATCTGTATATTATTTTGGTAGTATAAACATTTTTGATGATATTAATTCTGCCTATCCAAGAGCATGGACTATTTTTCCATTTTCTAATGTCTTCTTCAATTTCTTTCTTCAGTGGTCTATGATTTCATCATAAAGATCTTTCACCTTGGTTAGATTAGTTCACAAGTATTTGTTTTTAGGTTATTTTGAAAGGGATGGTTTTTCTGATATCTTTCTTATCAGAACCCTGTTGGAAAATAGGAAATCTATTGACTTATGAGTGTTGATCGTGTATCCTGCTGCTTCTCTGAGTTCATTTATCAGCTCTAGAAGCTGTAAGGTAGAGATTTTTGGATCTTCTAGAGACAGAATTATGTCACCAGTAAACGTAGATAATCTGACTTCTTTTCCTGTTTGTATCCTTGTAATTTCCTTCTCTTGCCAGATTGCTGGAACTGGGTTTTGGAGAACTATATTGAATAGAAGTAGTAAGAGTGGACATTCTTTCCTTGTCCCTGATTTTAGAGAAAAAAACTTTCAGTTTTTCTCCATTTAGTATGATGTTGGCTTTGTGTTTGTCCCACATTGCCTTTGTAATGTTGAGGTAAGTTCCTTGTATCCTTAGTTTCTCCAGAACTTTTAATGTGAATGTTACTGTGTTTTATCAGACTTTTTGTACATCTATTGAGATGACAATGTGGTTATTTTTCCTAATTCTGCTTTGGTGGTGAATCACATTTTTTGATTTGTGTGTGTTGAACAACCTTGCATCTCTGGAGAGAAGCCCACTGGAGCACCCTGTATTATTTTCTTACTGTTTTTTTAGTGAAGTCTGCTAATACTTTGTTAATAATTATTGCATCTATGTTCATCAAGGATATTGGTTTGTTTTCTGGTTTTGGTATCTAATTTGGTTACTGATGCTGACTTCATAAAATGTATTTGGGAGTGTTCCATTTCTTTCACTTTCATTCAATGATTTAAGAAAGATAATGTTAGCTCTTCTTTAAAAATCTGGTAGAAGTCAAATGAGAATCCATCTGGTTCTGGGCTTTTCTTTATTGGAAGGCTTTTAATTGTTATTTCAATTTCATTACTTGATGTTTGTCTGTTTAGATTGTCTATATCTTCCTGATTCAAATTGGACAGGTCAGTTGTATCTAGAAACACATCAATGTCTTCAACGTTTTCAAGTTTATTAGCATAAATTTTCAAAATAATTTTAAAGATCCTCTGGATTTCAGAAGTGTCTGTGATGATGTCTCCTTTCTCATTTCTAATTTTGTCAGTTTAGGTTTTCTCTCTCTTTCTTTAGTTTGGCTAAGGATTTATTAATCTTATTTATCATTAATTTCAACTCTGATATTTATTATTTACTGTCTTCTGCTGGTTTGGGAATGAATTTTTTTTCTTTTGTAAGGCTTTGAGATGGAGAATTAGCTTATTTATTTGGGAGCATACTCTCTCTCTTTTTTTTATTGTAGGCACTCAATATCATATTTTTTCCTCAAAATATGGTTTTCCTACTGTCTCAGAGATTTTGATATGTGGTATCTCTCTTCTTACTCATTTCTAAGTATTTCTTATCTCATTTCTTCTATGATTTGTTCTTCATTTAAAAGAGTTTTGTTCAATCTCCCATGTGTTTATATGGCTTACATTCTTTTTCTTGCTGTTAATTTCTATTTTCATTCCATTATCTGATACGATGCATGACATTATATCAACTTTTTGTATTTGCTAAGAATTACTTTTTGACCTAGTATGTGGCCTGTTTTGGAAAAGGTTCCATAAGCTGTTGATAAAAAGGTAAATTCACCTGTTTTGGGGTAACATGGTCTGTCGATGTCTGTTAGGTTCATTTGATTTATAGTATTCTTTAAATTGGAAATATCTTTATTGACTTTATGTCTGCATGACCCATCTGTTTGTAAGATTATTGAATTGGGGGTCTAGCTGGGATTTCATATGAGGAAGTAAATAGGTGCACTGACATTTAGGACACATATATTTACTATTATTATATCCATAAGGAGCCTTCTTAAAAGAGGAAAGAAAATCTGAAATTCTAAAAAGCAGTTGCTTTAGTGTGTCCAAGGAGATGAAAGGTTTGGGGTTGGGTGGGCATGGGGAGCTTGGCAGTGGACGGGTCACCCTGGGATAAGGTGCAGGCCTAAATGGAGAGCTGTCAGGTGGGAACAGTGTAGCTAATGGTGACTTCTTCAAATTCTTTCATTGTCTGTGAGGAAACTTTGTAGGGTTAGTGAAGTAAGTTTCTAGCTGGGCTTGGTGGTGCACACCTCTAATCCCAGTGACTCAGGGGACTGAGGCAGGAGGATCAGAGACCGAGGCCAGTTTCAGCAACTTATCCAGACCCTGTCTCAGAATAAAACAAAAAGGGCTGGGGAGATAGCTCAGTACCCCTGGGTTACATCTTCACTAACAAGAAAAAACATTTTCTTATTTATGAAAACAGAACAAAGGCACAGAGCTGTTCTGTATCCCAAGAACACAGCTTGATGGATTTTCATGACTTGAACAATGCCAGATCCAACAATTTAGAATTCAGTGAACCACAGAGCTAGTCTCTTCTCAACTCTCCTCAAGGGTAGCCATGGTCCTGACTTCTGTCAACACGGACTATTCTGAACTTTATGTAGAAGGGACTGTACAGTATACACACTTTTGTGTCTGGCTATATTTATTCAATATTTTATTTATGCATCTCTTCTACCGTTTGTCACATGGCAGTAACACATCATTCCATGTCTAAAGAAGTGTGTGAAAATCTCCATTTTGGACTGTGGATTTGCTATTTTCTCATTTATATTCTATCAATAAACACCTTATATACCTTATATATTTTGAAGCTGAGTAAGTAAGTGCATACAGAACTGCTATGTCTTCCTGTGGATTTGACTTCATTCTGGAATATTCTCTCTTTTCTCCAGTAGTGTTTCTTGATATAAAGTGTACTTGTTCTTAAACGCAGGGGAGATGTAGTGGCTTTCTTTAGATTATCTTTTTTTTTTCTTTCCTCAGTTTTTACATTTATCTTCCCTTATATTTAAATGTGCATCTTTTAGGCAGCATATAATTTTTAAAACTCACTCCTAATTGGAGCATTCATTGTGTTTTCATTAAATCTAATTACTATTTCAGGGGGATTTAATCCTCCACCCACGTGTTTCACTTGGGGGATGAACTAAAAGGGTATTTAGCTCACCACCAGGAGCCAGATGTTCCTCCACTGGCATTTCTGCATAGCAGTTAAACAGCCTATGTGACATCAAACATGACAAATACAATATGCTCAACTCCTCATCCTCACAGGTAAAGACAACCACACAATCCAACATTGCTGTGTTTATCAAATTATAGAATGAATTTAATGTAAAAATAGGAGACAAATATTAGCTCTTATGCTAATTTGGAGTAAGACTTGGTGTGCATTTACCATTATTTCTCTTGATTTGTCTAATTACATTTTTGTTACGTGGCATATCACGATCTCGTGGCATTGATGGATTTTTCAATTCAAAACGCAAATCCATCACAGCATCTCAGTGCAAAATGTACACACTATTCAGACACTGCAGTGTGGGTTCCAAAGAAATCCAGGTGGCCCGAGGATGACTCCCTCCTCGTGGGCAGGTATGGCTGCTGGATGTGAAGTCCATATAGCAATGTCACTCTGTCTTTCAGTTACATTCACAGAAGAATGGTGCATGGTGGAAGAACTAAAATCCCTGTGTCTAATATGGGGGTAAAGAAGCAGCACCTCCATTCTGGGGGTGGGTGCACCAAGGCTGATCAGCGGAGGTCAGATGACATCAGCGGCTTTCTGGGATCAGCTGCCTGGGGTGGGGGGTGAAAGGTAGTATTAGATACTTGTTTTCCTTTCCTTCTATAATTAAAGTGAACATCTTGGAGTGACGCGTGCATGTGAACTTCCATCGAGGCTTTGAACATACTGCGGGGGGTCTAGAGAGCAGCATACCAGGGCCAGCACTGTGGGTCGTTTCCTGGTCTTGCCACTGAGACTGAGCTTATCGTCTCTGACAACAAACTGTCTCTGGACCTCAGTATCTTCCTCTGGAAAAATAAGGACCCTATTCCTCACACTGTGAGGGTTTAATAAGGATCAGTGAGCTAACTCATGTATAGTGGGGACTGTATTTCTGCAGCTCTGCCTTCCTCTAAACATAACCAAGAAGCAGGAGTTGCAAAGAAGCTCTTGGCGGGGGAGAGGTGTCGGGTACAGCAGGTCGGCCATGAGTGACGGGCGATGAAGGCGGATCTTAGTCTACTGCAGTGAGGAGGACACCAGGGAAAACAGGGCCTGTCTTTGGTTTGAGCAGAGCTGTGAGTTCTAAATGAGGGTCAGGGAGGAGGGAGAAGGCCCTGCTGGGGGCTGGAGCAGAGACAGGGAGTGTACATTTCTGATATTTTGTTGGCCAGTGTGATTTGTCCTTCTGTGTTTGCTGTTGGTGCTTAAGGGGTTAGGCCCCCAGCCTGACACAGAGACTGGGGGACACATGCCCTGTCTTCAGGTGTGGCCAGACATACCGTGAATTCTGGCCGCCTCGAGATTTCCCACGCAGGAACTCAAGGTGTCTGCCGTCATCGTCCCTGCCAGGTAACAGTGTGTGTGCAGGTCTCAGCGCAGGGAGGAAGGCGGAGTCAGCTGTGTTGAGAATGTGGACCCCAGGCCAGGTGTGGCCTAGTTGAGAGCGGGCTCTGGGGAGCCTTGTCAGGAAGGGTCTGACAGAACTCGGCCCTTGTAGTGCCACTGAAGGAAAGAAGAAGAACTGGAAACAGGAGAGGACACAGGACTGGTGTGCTGGAGGGGGGTGTGAGGGCAGAGGGCAGCCACAGTCTGTGCTGACTGACACGGTCACCTCCATCACAGTGTGGCCCAGCCACACGGCTCCATGCTTGCTTCATGAGTGGTGAAGAGGGCGCTGGGGCACTTGGGGCCTCAGTGGGAGCCTGGATGTGCAGTGCGGGTGGGTGAAGCCTCGGCCTCCCTGGCCCGGCTCTGGGGCAGGTGAACAGCCGCGGAGCCAGCAAGGTGCAGCCTCCTGGGCCGTGAACCAGGCAGGAGCTGCTCTGCAGCTCCCCTGCTCTGGGGCGATGCCCGTGAAGCTCCCCCTCACCTTGGCAGGGAGAACAAGACGGGTGCAGTGCCAGGGCCAGTCTTCCACAAAACCACTGCCAACCGGCTCCCGGGAGGAAGGCAGAATTGCCCTCCACCACCGAGGAGCGGGAGGACTGTGAGCACGCAGCGAACTTCGTCCATGGGTTCCAGTTCATTTTGAAAAGTCTGTGTGAATGTTTGAGTTCTGCAAGTATGTGAACCTGCAGTTATTACTTACAAAATGGAATAAACACTGTGATTTCCAAATCCATCTTTCTCTACCTCTGTTAAGAGTTTGTTGATTTATTATTTCATCTTACTTAAAGTTATAAATGTATGTGTACATATACAATTATAATATTAGGACACCAAATCTATTTAATACATATGTAAAATGTGTATGGTGATGTAACGTCTCTATACATGAGCTCTATGTATGTCTGTAAAGGACAGAATTATTGAGCTACATGCCAGAGTTTATTTTACATATACAGAGTTCTAGTATGTCAGCTGCTTCCTTCAATTAACATATAGGACACCTTTTAATACATGTACGACCTACCTCACCATTCTTAAGAACTCCGTGATATTCATAGTGTGCATGCACTTGAACTCATTTAAACGTCTCATATTAATGAGCATTCATGTCATTCCCTTTTTTCATAAGATTAACAGGGTCACACATATTTTGCCCATGTTATGAGAAGGACATAGACGTTTCTAGTCAACAGTGTGCCAAGTTGTGGCTCTGTGTCTTAACTTTCAAAAGACTCTCTGTCAAATTTTATTCCTTAAAGGCTGCTTTCGATGCTCCTGGTGGACTGTCTATGGAGTGGAAGCCTCAGAGGCCATCATTTCTAAATCACCTTCCAATTCCGAACTCCTAGGATCTAGTAGAGACCTGAAAATAAATAAACGTAGCATGAAGAAAATGCCAGGTATTCACCATTCCAGGCTTAGCTGCAACTGGAGGCCAGGCTCAGGAATCTCAGAGAATAGTTGGGTGCACACAGCTGGCCTCTCATTTACTCCAAGCATGGAAGTTTTCCATTTATAAAATCCTCATGTTCTGGGTTATGTAGGCAGCGACACTCCCTATTTGTAAGAGTTCCAGGGCAGGTCACTATCGACATGGGGGCTGTTGGGTCCTGACTGTGTACACACACCCTCAGCTCGCCCCTGCCATGTGCCCTGGAGGAAGCCCCTCCTGTCCTGGTCCACTGTGCCTCCTGGGAACCCCACTGATGGTCTTGGGAGCCAGGGTTGTTTGGTTTTAATAAGGTAGTATGTGTTAAAGCATGACTGACAGAAATAATAAGTTAACAGTTATGAGAGGAATCTCAGTCCTGGAGCTGTGGTAGGCAGACAGCCAACAGAAATTGTTTTGTGGATGAAATATTTCCTAAAAATAGCTCTCCCAGCTCAGCCTAATGCAATTAAAGTTAGTGATGTACATAATATGAAAACTGGGAGCGCTTCCTGCTAATAACCACTGTGGAACCAAGGCAATCCATTTCATTAATTTAATATACACATTCATAGTCCCTGGGTAATAGAAGTATAATTAAAATGATATGCTTTGATAGGCTTTTCTTTCCAAAATGAAATTTTGCAAGTACAGGTTTTGAAATATATAGAGATATATTTTTTCCTGTAATTATTACTCATCGTACATTTATTTTGGATTCTCCCTCTCTCACCCCCTCTCTGAAGCACTTCCCTAAAGTTGAATCCTCTTGAGACAGTAGTGATAAATTTTCTGATGCAGGAAGCTGATTAAACTACTATTGAGAATGTGAGGATGAGCTGCTGGGGATGATCTTAGATTGAATTTGAATTTATTGGAGATTTTCACACTATCTTTGTACAAAGAGACTCTGTTCAGCTTGTCAATTAAAACAACACAAGACTTAAAAGTCAAAAGGACCAGAAACAATCACAGTAGGTGCACTCAGAAAATGCACTCCAACAATTAACACTTGGATAAGCCATCCTTTCCTGTAAATTTCTAGGTGATTTTTAGAAACTTGTTAGAATTGATGTCATATTATACTATTTTAGTAAAAAGTCCTCTCGCTGGGATTTATTGGGGAATGCATTAAGTCTTATTACTTATCCCGTTCCATTTTATGGTGCCTGAGTTTGGCTTTCTGTGTCCTGCTGGTCTCAGCGTTGTAATCCCTGAAGGGCGTCCTGGGCAGAGCAGGAGAGGGAGGGGGCTCCCTTCTCATCCTCCAGAAGTTCCCTCCCTTTCCTCTAGCACAAGAGACCCCAGAGGCCTCGGGGAACTATAAAGGAGACACCCTTGCTGCTGGCAGAGTTGAGGTCTGTTGGATGGGGGAGGAGACACACTGAGAAGATGTAGGTTCACAGATGTTGAATTCTGCCAACCTGGTGGCACCTGCTGGTCCATGGTGCCTTTGGAGACATCAGTCTCTCTAGGGTGGAAAAGCAGCTGATGGCATAGAGAAACGGCCCCCTCTTCCCCCATCATCAGGACCTACCCAGCAAAGCCTCATGCTCACCTTCTGCTGGCCCTGCAGGGAAGCCACCTGCCCATGCCAGGTGTGGAGGGGGGATCTGAGCACAGGCTTTGGACACAACATTCACTTTCTTAATCTCTGTGACTTACTACTCAGGCACCAGAAATCACAACCCGCTCGCTGTAGTTTGGAAGGAGACACTCTTGGAGATTGCAGAACTTAATGGTTTTCACATAATACATTCTGGAGGTGTTCCTTCACTACTTACTCACACAAGGCAGAATTTCTCAACTAACTTCCGCCAAGAATGAGGGGCTTCATAGCCCTGAGAATTCTTTCTTTTCCTGACACTAGGGCCTTCCCATATTTATTCCTTAAAGGAGCCTCAGAACATCCAGTGAAATCCAGCCCCTCTGCTAAGGTTTGAATCCAGAATGTCCTCCAAGAGCTCCTGTGTTGAAGGCTTGGTCTCCATGACAGCAACGTCCAGGAGTGGCGCTGTGGGGAAGGGAGTGGATCATCAGGGCTCCGACCTCATCAGTGGATCAGTCCCCTGATAGCTGGATGGACTGCGGGGGAGTGGTGGAGATGGTAGGCAGGAGGGGACGGGGTGGAGGAAGTAGGTCCCTGGGAGAGTGCCCTCGGGCATTCTAGCATGTTCCTGGATCCTCTCCCTATCACCCTTTCTCTGTCTCTCTCTCTCTCTCTCTCTCTCCCACCCGCTGCCTGGAGTTGAACAGTTTCCCTCAACCGTGCCCTTCCACCGGGGTGTTCTGCTCCACCTCAGGCTCAAAGCAATGAAGCCAGCGCACCACTAAGGAATCTTTCCTCCTCCAAGTTATTCTTGTCAAGTGTCTGATCATAGTGATAAAAACTTAGCACAACTTCCCTTCTTAAAAACGAGAGTGGGAAGGTCCAGTGATTCACAGTGATCCCAGAACTGGCTGACTGCACAGTCAGGGAGGGAGATCACAAACCGATCCTCTAGTCCAACGTCTTCCCATTGATGAAGTAACATTCTCAGCTGCCTCATCTCTGTGGCTGCAACTCAGTGAAACTGTGCGTTGGCCAGGGTTCTCCAGAGGAACAGAGACACAGGAGATGTGCAGCTGCATGGAAAGAGATTCATTCTAAGGAATCGACTCAAGCAATTACGGAGGCTGCCGTCTGTAAGCTGGAGACCCAGGAGAGTGGTGATATTGTCCGGTCTGCATTTGAAGGTCTAAGGATAAAGTGAGCAATGTCGAGAAGTCCAAGGGCAGGAGAAGACCCATGTCCCAGCTGAATGGTCACACAGAACAAGGGCAGGTTCTCCCTCCTTTGCCATTTGTCCTGTTAGGCCCTGAGTGGACTGGATGAGGCCCACCTACATTGCGAGGGCAAACCACTTTGCTGAGTCTGCTGATTCAAGTGCTGACCTCATCCTGAAACACCCTCAGGGTCATACCTAGGGATGACACTTAGCTTTACCTGGACACACTGTGGCCCAGGCAAGTGGATACAGAAGATTCACCTTGACAGAGCTGTACTGTGCCATATGGTCACGCTATTCTCTGGGATGACCTCAAATAAATCAGTGACACTGTTTTTCTAGTAATAAAAATGTAGTATATAAATGAAGTTAATCAGATTATGACATATTCTTCTCATGACATATGAAGCCAAAATGTGGTGATCATGCATCAGTATTATATAATTATAGGCAAAGCTAGAATATAAATGAACAGTAACTGCAAATTAAAGAAGTTCATCAAAAGAATGAGACAGCTCTGAAAAAATGCCTGCATAAGGATAGATATAAAGAAACAGATAAATAGGAACTTTCTCTTTTAAAAAAAATTGTCAAGTCATCTTTTCCTGTTTTTAATCTAGCTTGTGAAGGTTATCACAGTTTTTTTTTTTTTTACATAACAAAATATTGGATGTAAATCTAAGTATGGATCTAAAAGGGGTGGCACCTAGATGCCTGACATGTCTGATTCTCTTGATGAAGAAACGTACATTAGAACACAAAGCTGTGGAACCAGCGTCAGGATTTAGAGAACTCCACATAGTGCTTGTGCATCTCACTCTCGGCTTCTAATATCTTCAGTTGATGAAGAGACATATTGATGTCTGCGATCTCTCTTGCTCCTTGGAATTCGAGCCTGTGGCTCCTTGGCCCTTTTCCTGGATTTGTCATGGATCTGGGGAACGTGACATGTGCAAGGGCTCCAGGTGCACTCCAGCTCCAGCCTCCAACTCCAGCCTCTGTCCCCCAGTCCTCTCCCAGCAGTGGCGGTTCCACTCTTCCTCACTTTCAGGACCTGGAACACAGAGCTGCCCTTCACTCCTATCCATCACACCCCAGGTGCAAGTCACTGCAGCCCTGGGCGGCTTCCTCTCCTCCCACACCGCCCACCTCTGCCTTTTCATCCTGCACCAGGGGCTGCTTACCCAGGTCTGGCTCTGCTGCTTTCTTGCAGTTGCTTGGGAGAAACCCCCTCTGAGGCTTCAGTGGTTCCTTCCCCCTATTTCTTTAGGCGTCTGCTCAAAGGTTCCTTTATGAAAAGCATCAGTATATTGATTGCCACCTAGAAATAGCCACTACACCACATCCATCTCCATTACTTTATCCTGCTTTGTTTTCCTGTGCAGTTCTTAGCAACCAGGCACAGATGCATTTTATTCATCATCTATTTCTCCTCTTCAAATATGTGCTCTCAGAAAAAAAGAATTTTCCCCTATCTTATCCTAGTCCCTAGAAGAATGACTAGCACAGGATAGGTACTAAGTTAATACTAGTTGTAAATAGTAATTTTCCCCACTTCACTGTTGTTTTATTGGTAAAATTTAGTAATTTCTAAAAATTGGAAATGCCACATAATGAGAAGTCATAATCCAATTAATAATACAAATTTTCAGATACACTGTGTTAGTTTCATGACTTCATTATCAAGCTTAGAGATTCATTAGGCATAGACTACACATTCTTCACATTACTTTTTAAAAATTTAAAATAAGATTACTGATTATCCCTGCTAAATCCAATAAACTTAGTCATCCTGGGCATGACACACTACATAATCTCTCTATATATCAAATAAACTTACTTTTAAAAACATGATTTGAAAAATGATTAATACAGATTGACAGAGGGTTTAGCAGTGTGCTGATTATATCTTTCATTTGAATACTAATCTTAAATTAGCAAGGATCTATTTTCTGATTGGTAATTTAGAAAAGCTTTCTCAGTGTTAGAGGTATATTTTCACTTGATTGAAAACAGTTCCAGATTTTTTAATTAATTTTTGAAATGCCATTTACAGTATTAGAATTTTAAATATATATTTGGGGCATGTGACAGATGTATGCTCGTGTAGTAGTACTTCTCGGGTGTGCGCCACATCTTAAGAATGGCTGGGTGACAAGGGGACATGGGTGTTGTCACCTGGAAGCTGTATTGCAGGTGGGAGTGCTGGTGCTGGATGCCGGCTCAACTCATATGTCAGTGAAAAGTCTGAAAACGCGGCCTATGATCTTCACAGAGTAATTAACCATATTCTGGCTATTGTAGTGTCAGAGTTTTATGAAGCAACACTTGTTCTTTGTTGGTTTTTCATGAACTTGTTCACTTTACCAACTTGGTTGTAAGGTTTTTGATCACTGGAACCACATCATAGCTGCATTATGTATTTCTAGATTGTCTAGTCCTGCACTTCATACATGATAGACGCACGGAAACCATTTGGTGGCTCATCAGTTGGTTCTGCAGGTTAAAAAAGGAAAAGAAACTAGATTAAAATCTCTTTAGGCTCAGGAGTCCAAGCTGTGGGCTCTGTCTATTCACTTCTGCAACCTCAGTACTTAGAACAGTTCTGGCTCATAGCAGGCATTCCTTTCACAGTGTTAGTAGTATCACAAGACAGAATGATTGTCACTGAAGACGTATTGACATTTATGCAGTTATCACAATGAAAAGTTGGGGATGATTTGCTGTAAAGCTGTGTTATACCTGACTTCTCATTCCAGGTTAGCAATGATTATTCATTGACATGATTGTTTATGAATGTAATTCCACTTTGTTAAACAATGGGTCATTTGGCACAATTTTGGCAAATCCTATATAGTTCTTACAATTATTGAAAGTTCATCACCACAATGTGTTAATGTCTATTACATGAGCTTATAAGTATTAGTGTCATAACTTTTCTAATTTTCTGCTATTTGTACCTTTTTGCATAATCTGCATATCTGTGTGATGTTCCTCTGGAATTTCTATCATTAAATTGTGGTTGTCACACTGTCATACTAGGAATGCTATTTTCAAACCAAGGCCATCTTCGTATTATTTAATGTGGAAGAGAACAAGATAAAGAGCTGTGCTTGCTTTCCCAAACAGATGGAGAACCAAATCCCGACGGAGGTAGGCAAGGTACACTAGGCTAGGCCATCCTGTGCACCATCCCCACAACCTCAGAGGGCCTCTGGCCAGGCCCACAGCACCCTGACGCATGGGCAATGCTGGATATGCATACAGCAGGGTTTCCTAGGAGCACTCTCCATGTGCTAGTCCCAGTTCTGAGCCTATCTGCTTCTTGGGTTAATGTGCTGTATTTTATGAAACTCATATATTCTCACTGTGGCATCCCTGGGCAGCCGATCCATTAGATGGTCAATCTGTGCCTTTTTTCAAAAAGTATTAACTAGATAGATCACGTTTCTCTCTTAGGAATTGAGAGGAGTGCCATTATTTATGGTAGCAGAAACAGAAGATGAAGGTACCCTGGAAAATGCCATGATCCATAAGGGACAGGGAATCTCTAACTAGCCATGTGCAGGCAAAAGTCATGTCTAACTAGCCATGTGCAGCAGGGGGTGGGGTGCAGACAGAGAAGAAGGGAAATGTATCACTGCAAAAAGCACATGTCAGGCTGACCCTGGGAGAGAGAACCGGGTGGCGGCAACTTCTTAGTAAAAGTCTCAAACGCGTGGGTTCACACCGTTTGGCCAGCTCTGAGTTTGCTTGAAGCCCTTAATTGGAATGTGTTTGGGAAGCCTGGCATCCCCACCCATCACATGCTCCACTGAAACTCGCCCCATGCTGCCAACCCCTGCATCACCTACCTGGCTCTCGAGGGATTCTGCAGGATGTCCAAGGTTGCTTTCTCTCCAGATCAAGAGACTTCGGTTTCCAATCAGTCCAGCTGCACTGCAAATCCTGTTTCTAAAAGTTGCCATTATAGATATAGGAAATACTATACCTATATAGATAGATAAATATATTTGACATATTACAAAAGCTTTGTTTGATCCCTATGACAACCCTGTAAAGTTGGTATTATTTCCATTTTGCTGGCAAAAAAACTGAGATTAACTTTGTGTGTTTCAAAGGTTTCCCACCAGATCTCATGATGCAAGCTGAGAGTTCTCGTCCTACACCAGACCTGCTTCCAATATGTCAGTGCCAGGCAGAGATGGAAGGGACAGGTGCACGTGGCTGGCTCCTTGGCGTCCCCTCCCTGGGCGCTGCTGTGGACAGGATGACTCTTGGCTGGACCCCTGCCTCACTTATCACCCGCGTGCCTTCTCAGCACCCGGTCATGCCTCCATAACCACGAACCACTGGAGTCCCCACTCCCATCCAGAGCAGATATAGATAATATCCTCAAACCAAGAAGAAACTTAGAAGAACAGATAGCTGCTAACAGGAAAAAGGAAAATGAGTGATCTGAATTCAAAGGTGAAAATGCCAACTACTGGCAGGATCGACTTAACAGAGAAACAAACTAAAGGCAGGGCACCAAAACATCTGCCTGTTATATTCTCACTGAAACTTCTCAACTGCAGCTCTTCAGCAATATTTTGCTTGCAGTCCCCCACAGCGTCAACTGTGTGGTTGTCACATTTGGAGGATAATATGTTTGATGGAAAGAGGCCAACAGATACAGTTACAGGGTGTAATGTTGCTTTAATGGTAAAGGATGTGGAGCTTCAAATAGGATTACGGAAGTCAGGAGATGATGCAATGTGCTCAGAGATGGGTTCCAAGCTCTCTCCAAGTTCACTCTGGATAACTGAGTGCTAAGGGTGATACCCTCATGTGGAGTGAAGATTTTGCCATCCCAAGGCAACTCTCCTTGCTCCTGATTGTTTGGAGACTCAGTCTACATTGAGGAGCTGCTATAACTCAGGCAGAATAGTCTTCCATAAAATCATGAATGTTGTACTTCCAGCCATGTTAGAGACCTGGAGAGGGGCTTCGGAGACCTGTGCCCGGCAGCTGGGCCTCCGGCGGTGTCGCAGGGCCTCTGTGCAGGCAACACAGTGGAATCTGTTGAAGTAGCTGCTGTATGGAGAAAATTAACCTGCATCTCAATTTGTTGCTATGATTGCATATTCCGAGGTTTGAAATTTTAATGGTCTAAGAGTTTTTTCAACTAAGAAGAGAACTTTAATGTGATGCAAAGTATCAATGTCTGGACAGGACAATCTACCACACGAGTCTCCTTTGCTGCTGTGGAGATACGCTGGAGAAGGGAGCTGGCTTCCCTTTGGCCTCCTGGGTAGTGATGTAGTGACTCAACTCCGATGGCGGAGTGCCGGTAGGGCTGGAACCAGCGTGTTGTGACTAGAGCTCTCAGGCCACACTGAACTCTACTGCTGAGCAGGGATCTTGCTGGAAAGGTCTTTCCCAGTAACACTGGCCAGATGAATTCTGTTCTTTACAGTTCAGAGACATGGCCATTCCATATGTCTCCAGTGGTACGACATGACCCCCTCCACACTGAGCTACACTCCAGGCCTTTTTATATTTTAAAGACGTTTGAGACAAGGTCTCACTGAGTTGCTCAGGCTGGCCTGGAACTTGGGAGCCTCCTGCTTCACGGCTCTTACTCTTCAGTACATTCAAATGATCGGATGAGGCCCACCCACACTGTGCAGGGTGTCTCAGTCTATTTTGTGCTGTTTTAACAAAACCATAGACTAGTAACTTGTAAAGGATGGAAAACCACTTCTCACAGTTCCTTCACAGAAGCATCTAGGCACGAGTTTGAATCAAATAACTAAATGCAATAATCAAATCAGGTTGGCATATAAACTAATTGTTGCAGGGTATTAAAAAAGAAAGAATCCTTGGAAATGAATTGACGGTTAAAGTTATAGATTCTTTACCAAGGTCTTGGTCATTAAGATGTTCCTGGACGTCCATAATGGAATGCCTTGTGCTCCCGGCTGGGTCCCTGGCCTCTCTGCTGCTGAGAAGCAACAGGCTTTGGCTTTTGACTGCACTGGGGATGCTCCAAAGTTCCCCAGGATTGCTCCTGTGGAAGGAGAACAGGACCCTGAAGCAATCTCTGCTGGGGACTTTTCTAGAAGAAAGCCTCTCCTCCTGCCAATCCTGCTTTCCAGTCACAGCAGTCACCACGCTCATGACTAGGGGAGGAAATTCTGGTTATGATTCGACCTGGAACTAACTCCTCTTCCCAAGCTTATCTCCTAAGACAGAAGGAGCCCGGAGGATGCCCAAGACAGCGCAGTGGACACCACCTAGTGCTCCTTTTGTTTGGTTCTCGGGAAAGCAAGCGGGTAGGAGGTGGAGTGTAGGAGCAAAGGCTAGCGTTTGTGGGACAGACCCCTCTTGCTCCTCACAGCTCCTTCCCTTCCTGCGTTCCTCATCCTTCCTCAGACAGCTCTGAGCCAGGAGTTTCCATTCCCTAGAGTGCTAGACTTGCAGACACTGGAGAACAGGCAGGAGCTCAGTGTTAGCCTTGAGCCTTGGAGAACCGGCTTCTTCCTTCAGAAGCGCAAGCAATGGCTGCCGTGTGCGAGGTCCGTAGAAGATCTAAGAAGTAAATTTCTACTACACAAAATGAGTATTTTGGAAAGAAGGAGGAAGGTGACCAGAAGGAAAAAGGAAGGGAGGAAGAGGAGGAAAGAGAAAGAAAGAGTGTAAAACAGAGAAAGCCAGGAAGAGAAAAGGAAAAGGAGAGGAAGAAACGGGACCTTGAACATGACCTTCTACGCAGAGCGGAAGTCCTCTGGGGCCTCTTGCATCCCCCTGGACGGAGCTCCTGGGCATTCTGTGATTGGGAAGACTGAAGACTTGCAGGAACTCTTCCTTCAGAAGCTGAGGACTCACAAGTGGGCATCTTCCAGGCAGAGCAAAGAAATCCTTTAGAGCCACGAACCTCCTGTGTGCATTTTGTTTAACACATTTGTAAGAACTATGAGTATTTTCAGAAATTGAGAGAAAAATCTGAAAGATAAATTTCCAAAACAATGTAACTGGACAGAAGAAATTCTTTCACTGGTGTTCTGGGGGTATTGAACACAAAAGAACGGAGGCGGGAGGATTACAAGTTCAAAGCCAGCCTCAGCAACCTAGGGAGGCCCTAAGCAATGTAGCCAGACCCTGTTTCAAAAACTAAGGTCTGGGGATGTGGCTCAACGGGTAAGTGCTCTTGGGTTCAATCTCTGATACCAATAAATGAATAAATAAATAGATAAAACCAACAGAAGGGCACTTGTCACATTTTGGGGGGCTGGGAAGTGAAAGATCAGGGCAGGTTCAGAGCCTGGTGAGGACCTGCTTTCTGGTTCCTAGCTGGTGCTTTAGCGGTGTCCTCACAAGGTGGAGGAGAGAAGGAAGCCCTCTGGAGCTTTCCTCTGATCCCATTCAGGAAAACTTCTCCCCGTGGCCTAGTTGCCCTCCACAGGCCCCATCTCCTACCACATCACTTGGAGGAAAGCATTTCATCCTGTGGATGGACAAACGGTCAACCTTTAGCAGATTCCATAAATGGAACCTTAGTGACCTGCAGGCGATGGAGTCCAGGCAAAGACCATCTGAGAAGGGAGAAGATAATGTTTTGCCTTGAAACATCATAGTATGGAACAGTTGGGAATGAGGTAATGCTGAGAATGAGAAACAGAGAGATGGGTATAGCCCAGGCCGAGGAGGTGGAAGACTCAGAGCAGACACATGGAGGAGGGAAAAGAAGTGCGTGGGTTTTTCTAAAATTTTTATTTGTTTTACTTAGTTGTACATGGCAGCAGAATGCATTTCAATTCATTATACACAAATGGAGCGCAACATTTCAATTCTCTGGTTGTAAATGGTGTAAAGACGCACCATTCGTGCAATCATGCATGTATCTAAGGTTATGATGTCCATCTTATTCCACTATCTTTCCTACCTCCATAACCCCTTCCCACCCTCCCCTTTGCCCAATCCAAAGTTCCTCCATTCTTCCCATGCCCTCTCCCATCATATCAGCATCCACATTTGGCCTTTGTTTTTTTGGGATTGGCTTACTTCACTTAGCATAATGTTCTCAACTCCATCCATTTATCTGCAAATGCCATAATTTTATTTTCTTTTAATGACGAGTAATATTCCATTGTGTATATATAGCAGTTTCTTTATCCATCTGTTGATGGGCATCTAGGTTGGCTCCACAGTTTAGCTATTGTGAACTCAGCTGATATGAACATTGGTGTGGCTGTGTAACTTTAGTATGCTGATTTTTAGTCCTTTGAGTATAGACCAAGGAGTGGGATAGCTGGATCAAATAAATGATGGCGTCATTCCAAGTTTTCTGAGGAATATCCATTCTGCTTTCCAAAGTGGTCACACCAATCTGCAGTCCCACCAGCAATGTATGAGTGTGCCATTCCCCACATCCTCGCCAACACTTATTATTGCTTGTATTCTTGATAACTGCCATTCTGACTGAGGTGAGATGAAATCTTAGATCAGTTTTGATTTGTATTTCTCTAATTACTAAAGATGTTGAACACTTTTTCATATATTTGTTGATCTATTGTATATCTTCTTCTGAGAAGTGTCTGTTCAATTCCCTAGCCCATTTATTGATTAGGTTGTTTGTTTTTTTGGTATTTAGTTCTTTGAGCTTTTTGTATACCCTGGAGATTAGTGTTTTGAGGTGCATATGGCAAAAATTTGTTTCCATTTCTTCACCTCAATGATTGTTTCTTTTGTTGAGAACAAGCTTTTAGTTTGAATCTATCCCATTTATTGGTTCTTGGTTTATTTCTTCTACTTTAGGAGTCTTGTATTGTTCTTGGTAGACAGAAGGGGTTATGAAAATTCAAAATGTTGCTGTTGTTTTTCCACAAAATGTGTATAATAAGCACATAACAGTATGTGTCCATTGACATAGTCAATACTCCTTTGTTGTTGTTTTACCATTGAATAAAGGCTGGCTGCCAACTAAATTTTATTTTGCTTAGTGAACATTTTAAAATAAAGACCTTATTCATGTTTTTTATGTAAACAAAGTTTTACCCTTCACCCAGGAATCCAGGAACTCTGGGAAATAGGAATCCATGAATTTTATAATGTTGGTGAAATTGCAACAGCCGTCTTGGCGATATGCTTCATGGAGCTCAGGATCACACCCAGGGAGGCTGAGGGGACAGCATGCAGTGCTGACCAGGCCATGACTGCAGGGCCCTCCTGCCAGGCCAGCTGAGGAAGGGCACTGTTTCTGTGCTGCCCCAGCGGAGTGAGCGGCACACCTCCAGTCACAGATAGCAGTATCTTCTCCTGGGAGGAGCACCTGCCCTGCCCCCAGGGGAGGCTTACATTTCCCTTCAGATGCCATCTCCTGAAACTCCCCAGTTAAACAGATGACTCCACTGTCTGCGGGCTACACAGGTCTGTGGCCTCAGGAGCAAATCCTTAGCAAATCAGAATTGTTCACTTTTCCCATAGCTTTGTCACCTGCCCTCCATGAACAACACATTACTGTACTTAAAGTCAGCATCGAAAATAGTGATAACAGCCCAGGGGCATCGATGATGGGATGCAGATCTAAGGTGCTTCCCATTCTGCCATTCTAGGTGACCGTGTGCAGTGTTTAAAGTTCAAGACAGGGAAATGCTGCAAACTTCAAGGCATGATAGCTTTGGTTGTGAATGCAAATATCAATCCCGTTAATTCTTCATTAGATCTACATGATATATTTAGAATTAGACTTTTTTCCTTAACCCCAGTCTGGGTTGTCTTTGTGTTCCTGTGACGTAGCACAGGGTTGGGGTCAAAGTTAGGGACAATCTCTATTTGCCGTATGAATGAACAAATTAGTAGCCTTCAGCTGATGTCACCTCCAGGAGCCAGGAAAGCAGGGCAGGGGACCAGCCAGGAACAGCTCTGTGCCCACATGCGGTCCATTCTCTCTGCAGTTTCCTTGTTACTACTGTGGGGCCCCAGGAAAAGCAGCTTGGCTCCTGGCTCTAAAAAAGTTTGTTTAGAAACTGCAGAGCATGGAACGTCACATCTGGACTGAATAGCCCTACGAGAGCAGCAAGTTCAAACCAAATGGCTACTTTTCCCCTGGGCGTGAAGCACAGACTACCCTTAAAAACTAACTCTCTAATGAACAAATAACCCAAGGGTTTTCTTAATAGGCTCGGTTCTTATGCAAATTAATTCATGTATGCACTATACATCCACATAATTGTAGAACATCTCTTGTTATCTTTATTAAATAAGAACGGGTACTGTAAGGTAGGAATGAACTGATCTTCCTTCCCAGATTTCATCTTAATTTCGAAGTACATGCATTCACCTAATTTGTAGAAAAACCTTTTATTTTGTAGAAAATCTGGATGGTGTGTTTAGTACATGCAGTGTGTGTAGTGTGTGATATTTTTGTGTGTATAGTGTGTTTAGCATGTGTAGTGTATAGGTGATGTGAAGTGTGTATGCTATGTGTGTATGTGGTGTGTGTCTATGTGGTGTACATATGAGTATGTGATGTGTTTGGTGTGAATATATGTGGTGTGTGTTTGTGGTGTATGTAGCATGTGTGTGATATGTATATGTGGTGCATGTGTGTGTATCTGGGGATATATATGTGGTGTATGTATGTTGTGTGTGTGAATATATGGTGTGTGTATGTGTGTGTGTGTGTGTGGTGTATGCATATAGCACATGTGTCTGGGGATGTATATGTAGTGTGTATGTGCAGTGTGTGTGTGTAGGGTGTGCATGTGCTCTGTGTTTGTGGGCATGTGTGTTTGGTGTGTATGCAGTGTGTGTGCGTGTGTCCAGGGTGTGTGCCCACACGGTTGCATCACCAGGTCTTGGTGGAAACCCAACCCCGAGATCTTATTCTCACCCCCCGCACCATGGCACAGCCTGGCTTGGCTCATGCTCTGGCAGGGTTGGGAGGGACGCCGCGGTATCTCAGGTGCTTGGAGCCAACAGGCGGGTGAAGTGAGGCCCTAGGAAGCGCCCTGACCCCCGGCGGCCCAGGAGAAGCTGCTCCTGGCCGGGAGGTAGGTACATGGAGAGGAGACACCTGGGCAGGGAGCGCACACCCGGCAGATGGTGGGAACAGGTGGAAAGACTAACCTTCGCCTTCAGGAAAGTGGGCCTCATCCATACTGGACCCTCCACAACGCCCAGAGCTTCCACTTCTGCATTTGGTTTTGTCTTGAAGCCTTTACCTTCACAATTTTACATGGAAAAATTGATTTATTTAAAAGACTCTTTGTTCAATATTTCTTCAAAACCCATGAGTCTATTTTTCTTAAATGTATCAATGTATTTAGCTGTTTTAGGAACAATTAAGATTAAGAAGAGATCAATATAAATGAAATATAGGAAATTGTTGCTTCTCAGTTTTTGGTGAAGAAAAATGCACACATATAGAAACAGGCCCACGGGGACCAGTACTACAGAGGTCAGTGTTCAAAACCCAGTCCAGCAACAAAACCGTGCTGGCTGATGGTTTACTGTGCTGCGGGTACTGGTGAGATTTAAGATCTCAGAAACTGGCTGTGTCCCTTTCTCCCTGGGCCAAGGGCTAATGTGATTTGTAATCCAGGGACAATGGCCAGAGTGGTCAGCTTGTGTCCCCACAAGATTGGGGGTGGTACAAGTGGCTGGAGTTTTGCTCACCATGGGAGAGGGGTTACCAGGAAGCCGTGGCCCTCCCCAGGAGTTTCCTGTAACTGGAAACCTCCCAGTGCTCCCCAGCCCCCAGCCTGGCTCCTCAGACAGGCTCATCAGCCAGAGGAGATGGCCCTGCTGCCTCATTGATCAGAGCAGGACGGCTGCTGCCAGCGGACTGCTGATCAATAGGTATTGAGCTTGCTATTGCTCTGAGTGCAGCTGGGATAGTAATGTCCATGTGGAACAGTGGGCTGGAGTACACCCTCCTGTTCAGGGACCAGGCGTGGATGGTGAGCAGGCAGCTTGGACCAGAACTGGACTTGGCCTGTCTGGTGAGGTGCCTTAGAGGCAGCCACATGGAGGGGGGGCTGCCAGATCCAACAACGGGCTTGCTCTCCTCTCTCTCAGGACACTGCTTGTGGTTTTCTGCCCAGACCTGTGGATCTTATGTCTTCTGGTACGGATGCCTCAATGGGCCAAACTCTGTTTTTTTTTTTTTTTTTTAAATATAGTCTGCTCGCTATTTATTTATTTATTTATTTTTTTAAAATTGAAATTAGATTCACTTTAACTGATACAAGGAAACATAAAATTTGTACCTGTGCCTGGGGCACCATGTGATGTTTTGATACAGATCTACACTGTACCGTTCACAAGGTATTAAACATTTCTATCTCCTTAAACATGTATCGCTTCTCTATGGTACAAATACTCAAAATATTTTTTCCCACCTTTCTGAAATGTGCAGGGCATTGCAACAGTGCCAGGCCTCCTGCTCCTGTGGGTACCTGCTGACATAGTGGCAGCCCTCCCGGCCCCACTCTCCCATTCTTCTCTCAAGTTCTATGAGAGCAGCCTTTCTGGACTCTAGACTCTTCCTAGAATATAAAGCATTGTTGGCGAGAGGGAAGAGGGAAGGGACGGCGGAGGGAGGGAGGAAAGAGGACAGGAATACAGTCTCTAAGTTGTTTTGTAAGTTGTGTGACCTGGGGAAAGGCTGACAGGGCTGGGCCAACAGCACGTGGCTATTCAATCAAACCCTGTCCAGGAAAACAGTCGTGGTGCAACTGTGCGCGTTCTCTGGCAAGGACAGGATCCAAGCTGCAGAATCAGAGGAAACAGGCAGGTCCTGCGATCCACCTCCTTGTGCAGAGCGCGCCTGGGGTTCCAGTTACTCCCCCGCGTAACTGTGCAGTGTGGAGGCGGAGGAGACTTTGAACTCATGCTCCTGGGCTAGGGCTGCATTTCCACTGCAGGGTCTTGCCCCAGAGAGCCCCCTAGGTATTCTAAACTCGTCCAAACAGGATGAAGAGTTCAGCCTTGCAGATCCTCAATAGTGTTTCAGGTCCTTGTATGGAAGGTCCGTTTTCAAGAACACACTTCTCAGGTGTGTGGTTTGTAATAATGATAAAAACCTGAAGATTTGGGAGCATTTAGTCATATTATAGGAAAGGGGGCGGATGGATCTGGACACGTAAACAGGCAGGGTTAGCCACCTGCCTTTTAACACTCATTTTTCCCAAATGTGACATGAAAGATAACTACATAATTTATCAGCTGTTAAAATTTTCAAATGACAACCTCATTCATTTTTAACTGGGAGGTTTCTGTCTATATTTGGACTCTGACTCTTTACTCCAAGTCCTGGTTGGGCGTTGCGAAGTCATCAGAATAAAAGGCAGGCGCTTTTCCCTGTGCTGCGCCCCTCCAGTGAGGAGCAGCCCTGGGGCGACATTTGTGCTGCCCTGGGGACTCACTGTGGCCTCTACTCCTCCCTGAGGGCCAGAGGCCAGCGAGCCCTCTTCTGCTCCAGATTCCTGTGAAACAGCCCTTCTCTTATTAATGTTTTAACACAGGAATAAATAAAAAAAAAATCACGTTTCATATCAGATGTTAACTCTCTGATGAATGCTTTTAGAACCACCTTATTTTAGTTCATGAAAAATGGAATGTAAGCATCTGGATGTTTTAAGCTTTTCATGAATTTGCTCAGTTACGACCGAGCTCCCTGCCTCCTCAAGCCTGTGACTCTGTCTGGGGATGCCACCCCAGAGGCTCGCGACAGCAGGAGGAGCAGGGTCACAGAAGCATCCCCACCATGGTTTCGATCATTTTCATGCTCAGTGTGAGGACAGGGAAATAATACCAATCCCACAACCCAGAATCAATGCCTCGGTTTATGGGGCATTGTTACATTTGTGTGAGGAGGTATCTGGGGGAGGAGAACAGCCACCAAAGTGTGGGTCCATTCCCTTCTCTCCCCCTGGCCAGTGACCTAAATGAGCAATTCATCTTCCTCTGTCTCTTTTACATCAGAATGCAGGTGATAATCCTGTCCCTATAGGGATGCTTTGTGCTCACAGATAAAAAGGCCTTCAATTTTTAAAGTTATAGTAACCATACATATTTTTTTTATTTAAAAATTGTACCCTGGAAGTAGGATAAGCTGTTTTAAATCACAAATATTCTGAAAAATCCTCATAGGAATAAAACCCTAATCTACTGCAGAAGATTGTCATTTATTTTTTCTCCTTTGTAGGAAGAATATTCATTATACATAAGTCTGATCATTTTCCAAAGTTAGTATTCGCAACACGGTCATTATTGAATTTTTAAGTATGCGTGAATTTCACAGATAACTGGTACTGCTTTATAGCTTTTGAATAAGGTTATAATTCTGAGGTTGTGATTTGGGGTCGTTTTTCTTTTATTTCTTCCAATAAAGGAGCCTTCATGTCTACAGGGAGCTATCATCTTGACTAATCTGCAATGCCAATTTTCTGCTTTTTACTTCAGCAAGAGCCACATGAAATGAGGTACAGACCCAGTGAAACACAGTCAAGAGTGGAAAGAGGTAAACTGTGAGCATTAAAAAATATTATTCTTGTTTTCTTTGGATTTCTTCACTGTGCTGAGTGTTTGTTTCTCACTGTCCTCTGCTGTCTTGTCTTTCAATTCTAAACAGAGATGAGGATTTGAAATCAGAAACAAAGAGAACTTGGAATATAAGGAAAACAGTAGGGAGTCTGTGACTGGGGAAGTCAGGTAAGCTGTCCTGGTTTATTTTGAGGGCTCAAATGGCTACCTTTTATTTTTGTTATTGTGATGTGAACACAAGGTACTGGTACTGATCCAGATCAACAAGAAGACAGAAGGGCCAAGCTGCCTCCGCAGGCGCTGAGTGTCTCTGGGACTCACCATTTCTGGAGGCAGCCAGGAGAGTCCTCTGCCTAGAACTGCAGTCGGAGAGGCAGAGGCTCTACACTGAGGAGACTAGGTGTTCTAGGAATCCAGTTCTACAAGCCACTCCGAATTCCATGCAGCCCGTACTGTATCTCTCTCTTCCTTTGCCTAAAGAGTTTGAAAGAGACTTATCTAGCCAGGTGTGGGGACACACTCCTGTAATTCCAGCCACTCGGTAGGCTGGCGCAGAATGAGCACAGGTTTGAGGCCAGCCTCCGCAACTAGAAACTTAGAACTTGTCTCAAAACAAAAGAAAAATTAAAAAGGTCTGGTGACGTTGCTCAGAGGTAAAACACCCCTGGGTTCAATTCCCAGTTAAAAAAAAAATAAAAATGTGTAGCCAAGGTATTTGTCATGACAGAAATTGGAAAGAAATTGCCATCAAAGAAATTGGAGCAATTTAGCAATCTACAGCAAAAGACTCTTCCAGCCTCAACCTGGATGTCGTGGTCAAGGTTGTCTCTGGCCTGATTCAGGCTTGAGGGCGGGATTTAGCTGAATTTGTAAGTCAGCAGACAGACACCCCTGAAGGGAGTTTAGCAAATGAGCTTGTTCTCAAAATAAGCAGGTTCTCAAAATGAAGTGGCCATGGGTCATACCAACAGCATGGTCCAGGTCGGGTGCTTCTGGGTCAGCAGTAATGGACCTGTGGGAGGACAGAAGTGATTTCCCAGAGACCGGTCATTAAGGGAAGCTCTGAGAGCTGCCCTTTGCACCAAGACCTGCCAACTCAGTATCAGGAAAGGAGGACAAATTTGAGGAAATGTCCCTGGAAACTGAACAAAAAGACGAAGAGATTGATATGGAAAAGTTAACAAAATTAGGGTCTCAGCCCACACACCGTCCAGTACTAGGGATCTCGGAGAAATCAAAGGAAAAGGAGAGACGTACCCCAAGACCACTTCTTAGAAACACGAGCCTCCTGTTTTAAAATCGAAAGGAAAATCCTCCACTGAGCCCCACTGTCACAACATTTCAGACACCAGACAGGGGCCCTAAAAGTTTGCTGTGAGGGAAGGAGCCACTCCACTGCCTTTGAATTCAGAGCACCCTGGGTTCTGTGCCACGGCACAGTAGGTTGGGGAGGATGCTAATGCCTCCACGTGCTCAGAAATTGTAATCTTCGATTTTTATTCCACGGCCAGAGAAAGCATCTGTCGACTGTGTGGAGAGAGTAAGGACGTTTTCAGGCACACAAAGTGTCAATGATTTACTGCTATGGCTTAAACTCTCCACGATAAAGTACGCAGACTAAAAAAAAGGATCACAGGGATCCTGAGATTAGAGGATCTCAGTGACAGAAGGGCGGGCGTGAAGGGGGTTCTAGGCGTACTCGGGTGGTCCCTGCAGCAGCCCATCCAGGTGCGGGGGGCAGGGAAACACCAGAGCATCGGGTGGTTTGAGCAACTTTAGAGGAGTTCCCCGTGCTTAGGGAGGCTGGGAGAGGAGGCCTCGGGGAGACAGTTGGCAGCCAAACCCGTGGAGACAGGGTTGGAGTCCAGGGCCAGCAAGTCTCCCTGAAGCCGCTGCACTCCATCTGGAGTCCACTCTCAGCAGGCCGCCACACTGGCACCATAATCCCACCATGGGGTCTTAATCTGTTCACATCACAAAGGAACCTCTTGAGAGTGGCCACCTCCCTCCTGCCCCCTGACAGGCCCTCCAGGAGCAGACCTGGCTCACCCTCCTCGGGGTTCCTTTGCAGGCAGAGTGGCTCCGTGGTTCCCAGTGCTGCAGGCTGGCCCCGGAATCGAGTCAAGTAGCCCTGGGACACACTGTGAGGATGAGATCCCAACTGCAGTGGCTCTGTGGCTTTCGATCTGTTGTTTATTCAGTTATGAATTCACTTTATTTTCCCTTAGAGTTCAGAGGAAAGTCTGTAGTTTGGACAGAAGTCTGAAGAAGGAGAGGTGGGAAGGAAGGTGGGGGTCCTGGCATGGGGACAGGAACCTAGCACCACCAAGGATCCAACCACCAAGAAATCGAGGGGAAATAAACAAAAATAAGAAAAATCTGAAGAATTCTGTTGATGAGAAATAGACCTCCAGAACATTTTGGTTGTTAGGAAAGCACAGCCATAACACAGCACTGTTAAAGAGATAAAACCCACTAATTCCTCCAATTCTGTCATTGAAGAAAATTAGTAAACTGAAAAAAAAAATCACCATTTTCACCAAACTGAATGTTCTTTTCCTATTTTTGCTGAATACTTAGTGGGTGTCTTTCATATATACAATTTTATATTTTATTTTGTTTTGTTTCATGTCATTTAAAATCCTTTTCCAATGTCTGTTGGTGCTGCACAATATCCAATATCCATTTAACCCAGACCCTGCCTGATACAGTGTGAAGGTAATCAGTCCTTACCACAGCCCTCATAATGTGAGGTGATATCACTGTTCAGAGATTCTTCTTTTTCTTTTCTTTTTTTTTTTTAATATATATTTCTTGGGGTGGGGCTATAGCTTAGTGGTAGAGATCCAGCCTAGCATGTGTGAGGCACTGTGTTGGGTCCTCAGCACCACATAAAAACAAGTAAATAAAATAAAGGTATGACTCCATCTGCAACTAAAAGAAATATATATTTTTTAAAATATATTTTTTTAGTTTTAGGTGGACACAACGACTTTATTTATTTATTTATTTTTTGGTGGTGCTGAGGACCAACACGGCACACATGTGCTAGGCAAGCTCTCTGTCACCACCTTTCTGAGTAGATTTGGAAAGGTGGAATCCTTAGGTCAATTGCCTCCAGAAAAATGTACGCAGGGCCACTGTAAGTGCACTAGGAAGGTGTTTATTTCTATCTCATGCCAGTTATTATTGTGTGAGTTGAAA
Organism: Marmota marmota marmota; assembly: GCF_001458135.2. Lineage (NCBI taxonomy): Eukaryota > Metazoa > Chordata > Mammalia > Rodentia > Sciuridae > Marmota > Marmota marmota. The sequence goes on from NW_025999977.1 coordinate 56,815,242, forward strand.
ACTCTGCTTATGTCATATAATAACATTAAATATTATTTAAATTTATAGTTTTTTATTGGGAGTGATATGAAATAGGTTATTTGGTTACTTCTATTTTTGCTATCATGAGTTATCTGTAAATGTGTTTATTCATTAATAATGAATGTTTTCAAAGAAGCATCTTTACTTATTTTGACTATCTCATCTTTCACATTTGTTCCAATTAGTCTTCCCTAATTTGATGGTTTGCTAATCCCAGTCTTTATATTTTTGTGCCCAAAGTGAACTTTTGATTTCCCTTACTCTGCCTCAAAAAAGCTTCTGTTTTTCTGTTTTCTACAGCTCACGGCTGGAGTCAGAAACTCCAGTATCATTTTTGACTTCATCTTTCTTTGTCTCCATCTCTAAGCATCAGGAAGGCAGGTTGCCACAGTAATGCCTCAAGTCTCCCTCTATCACCATCCATCTCTCTTACCTGGGGTGCAGCAGCCTCCTACTGGGTTTGTTTGGAATGCTACCTGTAGGACACCATGCATGCACCTCTTCTTCCTGAGGCCTGGCTTCTACGCTTTTGTAGTTCTTAGTAGAAACGCCATCTGCAGTGGGTTGAATGATAGCCCTCCGGACATGCAAATGGGACCTTAACTGGAGGAAGGGTCTCTGCAGACATAAATGAGTTAAGGACCTCAAGATGAGATGTCCTTGGTTATCAAGGTGGGCTCTAAAACCAGCAGACATCTCTTTAGGGTAACAGAAGAAGGACACCTGCAGACAGAGGCAGGAGATGGAATGTCAAGAGCTGCAAGAGGCAGGGCTGGACTGGCCCCGAGCATGTTGGCAGGAGCTCAGTCCTGTGGGACTGAGCTTGATTTCTCACTTGTGCTCTTCATAACTGCAGGAGAGTAAAGTTCATGCTAACTTGTTACTACAGCCTGGGAAACTGACACCCCTTCTTCTCAGGGTGCACTCAGGGATCCTCCTGTCCCAAGGCAGACCTTTCCAGGCAGTTGCTATTGCTGAATCCTCTTGGTTCCTTGATAGAATGCGCAATGCTTTCTAATTTCATTTATAAAACTTCCATCTCGGGTTTATTTATAAGCAGAAGAGCGGGCACCGTGCTAGATTATGTTTTAATACACACTGTGCATCACAGGCATTGTGATCACATATTTTGGGAAGGAAATAATAGGACAGAGAAAGAAACGACATGGATGAGATGAAGGTGAAATGGCAGGGACCATCCAGTGGCCTCTCTCTCCAGTGCATTCCTGTCCTCTGATTAAAACGTGGGCTGTGATTTCCAGGTGGTCAACTCTCATGGGGCACATTCCTTGTCTAACCCGAAGTGGTAAGCCAGCTATCCCGCTAACGAAGTTGTTTTCTTCTCTCTTTTTCTTAGTTGTGTTTTTGTTGCAGGCGTAATAACTAACACATTCTACCATGATTGAACCCTACCATGATAGTTCACTGAGTGGACTATGGAAGTCCACCCTCCTTCAGACTTCTCCCGTAGCATGCACATTGAGTTCTGTGTGTCTGTGCACACACCTATGAACACAGATTTCACCATGTGGATTATAATGATCCCACTCCCATTGAACACTCTTTCCTTCTCTAAACTTCCTTTGTACCTAATAATGTGAACATGCCCTTTCACGCCTGCATGAGCTTGTTGGGTGGTGATGTGATGCATTTTTCTGGGTTTTAGTATATTTCCCCACTGTCCTATGGATGGACACTGACTGCTTGTTTTTATGCCAAATGTGGAATGAATGTCACACATAGCACTTCAACTTTTTAGGAATGTTCTCATAAGAAGAATCCTAGAAGTAAAATCAGTGGATAGATTTAAATTTAATTCTTTTGATGATTCCTAACAATTAGCACTCAATAAATGGTATAGCAACTTACACTCTCACCAAAAGTGCACACTAGGGCCTCTTCCCTACATTCTTAGTGTTTTAAAAACTTGGAATCTGCAATGAGAAGTAATATTTAATAATGGTTTTCATTCATTTTTACTTGACTCCAATTATGTCAAGCTTCTGTTTTAGTCAGCTCTTTCACTGCTGTGACCAAAAGACCTGGCAAGAACAATTTTAAGGAGGAAAAACTTATTTGGGGGCTCACAAGCTCAGAGGTGTCAGTCCCTAGATGACCTAATCCATTGGCTGGGGCCTGAGGTGAGACAGAGCTTCAGGGCAGAAGCGTGTGGTGGGGGAAAGCAGCTCAGAACTTGGCAGAGTTCAAGGAGCAGAGAGCCTCCCCTCATCAGGGACAAAGCATACACCCCAAAGGCACATCCCCCTTGACCCACCTCCTTCAGTCACACCCCACCCACCCACGGTGAGCACGGGCTAATCCCTGTAGAGCTCTAACCTGATGGTGTCACCTCTAAACTTTCTTTAAAGCACCAGGAAGGCAGGTTGCCACAGTAATGCCTCAAGTCTCCCTCTGTCACCATCCATCTCTCTCATCTGTGTTCTGCAGCTCACGGCTGGAGTCAGGAACTCCTTTCTTCCATTGTCTTATACAGGAGCTTCTGGGGGACACCGCACACCTAAACCGTAACAGCTTATTTTTATGTGCTGATTGTCCATAAAAGTTCTTCTTTGTGTATTTCCTGTTCATTTGTCTCGCTCACTTTTCTGTTAGCTTGTGAATACTTTCTTTTGTTTTGTAGGCACTATTTATATATTCTTGACATAAATCCTTGCATACTTTTCTTCTTTATAAGGTGTGGCTGACAGAGAGCTCTTTATCTGTCGCAGGACATATCCATTTATTATCTCACACAACACAGGGACAACTCGTGTGTACGTGTTGACTCTCTAGGGAACATTAACTGTATGTTCATAAATAAGTATTTTTGTTTCCATTCTTATTTAACTTTCACCAGCATCAGGGTCCTGTGTGTGCCGTGGACAAGGAGCCTGGTGACAGTGACATGTGACTGAACTCTGCCCGTCTTGTGACCTACCTGTGAAAGCCCAGGACACCTGAACACAGGTCGAATGGGACTGAGCCAGTTACACTGAACCACAAGGGGGAGGTGTCTCACCTTAACTGTGAGCAGTGAGATTTAATCTCCCGACTCTAATGGAGTGGCAAATTAAAGACAAAGCACCCCCACTGGCTGCCAGCCCCGGTTAACATTTACGGTTTTTCTCTCCTCCACCTGAGTCCCAAGCACTGATTCAATGAAATAATTTTAACATACCAAGATGTCTGCAAGACATTGTTTGAAATGTGAACCACATCATCTGTTGCCTCATCAGTGTGACACCTGCCAAGCTGAAGGACATAGAAGGTAGACAGGACAGGGTATGTTTGTGGACATGTCTATTTAATACCTTTTAAGCTGTCATTCAGTTCTTATCTTCTCCAGATACCTGGACAAAGGCAAAGAAACATGTTCCACTGAGTTAAAAGTGCAGAATTATTAATCAGCCCTTGCAAACAGCAGACTAGGGGGCCCTTTGTTGGCCAGATTCTCAGAAGTGCTGAAATGAAGGGCTGTGGTTCTTTGAGATACTGATGCTGAGTCATTGCGACCTCACATTCGCTCTTCATTATCTTTGAGCCAAGACAGCTTGCCTTGAGGGGCACGGCAGCTCCATCCTAGGAGGGTCCCCAAAGTGCTGACCCATCTGGGTAACCAGAAGAAGGCCCAGTCTGGTGGCTCCTTGGTACTGAGCCTGTTTAGGTGCACACAGTTAGTGTGTTAATGGTAACTGACTTCATGAGGTGCCCATCAGAAGTGACCTCTCTAATCTGTCCTAAACTGCATAACCATCTGAGTGTGTGGCCAGAGCTGTGAAGGCCGAACACTGCAGCCCAGGCAAAGGGTGACTGTGGCTAGGTCTCAGGTGGCAGGGACCCTGGAGGTGGTGAGCACCATGAGCTCTAATGTCCTCGGGTACAAGGTACATGTGTCCCTTCAGAGGCCTTCAAGAGCAGAAAAGCCACAGCAGCCCAGTCTCCTCAGTGTCGGGTGACGCCGGGAGACCCACCCAGACTCTGGAGCAAAAGCCGCAATAAATCAAAGCTTATACTCCAACCCATGCTTTAAAGACGTGTTCCTCCCTGGCAGGGGCGGCGGGGGGGCTGCAGCTTGATCCAGGGATGCGTTCCGAAGGTCTCCTAACTTGGACTGCTATTGGATTTACTTCTCAGATGCCTGAGGCTTGCGGGCACAGGCACCTCTGTGGACAGTGTCCTGGGGGCATCGTGGTCCAGGGCAGATGGATGATCTGATGAAGCCCTGTTGTTCAGCATTCCCAGTCGCCAGGATTCTGCATGTCCGTTTGTTTCCCACACCCACCTTTGAGGCAAAACTGTCCTCCTGACTCTTAGTAAAAACACAGCAAATAATCACTCTGGGGGGGATGAGAGGTGGAAGGAGTAACTCACTTCTCATGTGTCACTGCAGATGCGGGAAATGCATTAAGCGTTTTTAGTGGAGTGGACACTGTGGCGGTCCTGACAGTCTGGTGACGATTTGTTTGTGTTGGAGTAACCAGCAAGTCGGCTGTTTGTCTTTGAGTAATCGCTCCTGTCAGCTTGTTAAACATTAAAAACAAATGCACCAGAGAAAAGTCATACCTCTTTTTCAAATACGGAGTCACTTTTCGGGCTCTTTTCAACACATGTGGTCCTTGGTGGTCCTCAGGTCACGGGATACTGAAGGAGGCCCTCGCTGGGGCCATGAAGACGCCTCCCCCAGGCAGGGCGGGGAGAGAGGGATTGAACTTCTGACCTGTGAGCCAGGTACAGCCCTGGGCTTGGTCTCCCGGCACTCATATTTCTGGTCACTGATGTTATAGCCCAGAAAACAATTTTCTTCCTGTGGTGCTTTGGTTACTCTGGTCATAAAAGTCCCCAGAGGTCACAGGGCTGGAGAGCCACTACGGAACTGCCACCACAGCTGGGTCAGATAATTAACTCCCCGAAACCTGGGAGCTGCTGGGCTCTTGTCAGAAACCCTTGCAGCTGAGCTCACCGTCCGTCATTCTCCTGTCTCCACCTTTCCTTCCTCGTCTCTTTTTGAATGCTTTTCCCATTAATTCTGCTCTGCCTTCCCTTCCCCCCTGAGCCTGAGCCTGTCTGCACATCTGCCTGATGGATTGTGCGTACATTCTGATCTTAATGGACATCTGGACGTGCCTTTCCATGTCGCATCTAAGGCTTCCCAGAGGTCAATGTCAAATTTTATAAAGGACTTGTTCATTCTGAACCAGTAAAATCTACTAATTGCATTTTAGGTAATCCCCAGTGTTTCTGAAACTAAGGCATATTTTTAGAAATGATTTTGAAAATGTTCCACCTCCCTAAAGCTCTCCTACAGAGGTCAGAACAGGTCTTAAGGGCATTTGCTCAGAAAACTTAACGATCCTCTGTGGGGTGAATGCGCTTCTTTACACTTGAGTTCGCTGAAGTCAGTAAGGTGTGGCCACTACCCGGGATGTGTGACCTGGCCTCCATGGAGCTCACCCTCAGGAGGGCAGGGGACCAGCGACGAAGGTCGGCACAGGAGCAGTCTCCCCTGCCCACCGGGGAGCCTGCTTTGTGTGGCCTGTTTGCCTCCTACCTAGACAGGGGCACTGGTGAGCAGAGCCCTGCCTCTGAGCCAAGAGGACACTTGAGTACGCTTTGCTCTGGGCTGGAGGATGTCAAGCGTGTCAACTGTGCACGCCCCGGGGGACAGGCCGGCTGAGCCCACCTCCAGAAACCTAGTCATGCACACTTCCTAAACTCTGCTGTTCTCTGTTGAAATGACTTTAAACTAAAATGTCACATTTTAAAGCCACTTTTAATGACCGATCCAATCATGTTCAAAGTGCATATCCCAGAGTGGATTTTTAGACAAACCAATATAAAAACATTCACTGAGACCCCTATGGAAAAGTCAAGCCAAAGCAGTGAAAAGCCTCCAAACTAAATCTGTGAGATTCGTTTCCAGGGGAGATTCATAAATTCTACCAAGAACCACCTCAGCTTCCCACTTTGGAGCTATTTGGATTCTGAATAACCTAGAGGGATCATGGCCACACTGCGCTGGAAGACCTGGAAGAATTGGGGAGGTAAGAAAAGAGTTATTCATGGCACATTTTTAAAGGAAGCAAATTTGATTTTTTAAATTAAAGTTCAGGTGTTCATATCGGACCACACTATTCTAGAGAAAGGCTGATATGCCCTGAACTTTTAGGTCAAAGCTGTGCATTTGACATTGGGATCTCCTCATAGTAACCCACCCGAAAATGTGTCAGAAGGTCATTTTTTTAGGTAAAAGCTATAAATTGAGATTCTGACCTCTAGAAACCAAAAATAATATATTTATTTGATAAATGCAAGACAGTGCCTTGAAATAATAAGTGCTACAAACTTTTAGCCTTACCCTCTCTTAATTTTGAATCTTTCTATCCATGAAGATTAGATATTCATGATACAAAATTTCCGTTTTCTCCATGTTCAACACTTAGCTACTTTACTCATGGCAAAGAAAACCTTTGTGCTCTGAATGGCCTGAGGGCATTTATCAAGAATATGTACAGTTCGATGCTAGGACCTCACATCACTTCTAAAGAAATCTCTATGCTATTTACTTCTTTATGTTTAGTGTCTCCAAAAAGTATTTCCTAGAGCATTGCTCTCACTGGGTGTTGGGCAGAATAAGTGGGCAGAGTCCTCATACGCTGCTTGCAAACAACAGGATTTGGCTCCCGGAAAGGAGTCACTGCAGGTCACTGACCCTAGAATGGGGGCAGAGGCTCCTGAAGGAGGTAGGGGGTTTCGGGTCTGTGCTGTTGTAATCTTCCTGATGCCAAAGCAACACAGCGGGGCACACTGGAGCCTGGAATGATCCCTGGAGCTTGGGTATTATGGGGCTTGGATGGAAAAGTGTCGGTTAGGTGTGACCTCTTGCTTTCATGGATAAGAACCTACCTAAAAAAGAGACAATATTCATGAGCAGAAAAAACAAAAACAAACAAACAACAACAACAACAACAACAAAAAACAAACCAGGATTTTCCAAAATAAGAGCACTTTTAGCTGTGGATATCAATTTAATATTTTAAATTCGAAGCAGGAGCATTATAAAATTTAAACAATAATAGCCATCATTAGGTAAGAAAGTCAGTGTGAATGAAGTCACTCGTGTCGTCTGCTCTCCTTACCCTAGGCCCCTCATCTCTTGCTGATTTAGAATTTTCTGAATGTATGTGGATCGGTCACATATGACATAACTTGGAGTGAGGGGCTTACTTTACCCTCGGAGGCCAGAGTCTTCAACATGGCCCGAGGCAGAGGCCAAGATGAAATCAGCGAAGGTTTCAGTAAGGTCTCAAGGCCCGGGCTGTGCACAGCTTGTCCTTGCTCCCAGACACGCTTTGATCAAGCACCATGTGAGGTCATGGTGTTGGGACATGACAGTGACAGAAAGCACAATGAACACAAAGGCCACCAAGTCTTTAAGGGACATCTGCTGCCATGGAAACCAGAAGCTTCTTAGCGCCCATGATGGTTTGGCTCTAAGACAACTTTGAGGCCTTCAAAATGACAACGGGGGGGGGGGGGGNNTGACAACGGGGGGGGGGGGGCAGTTTCCCAGGGGACATTTTCTATTGCTGTAAGATGTGGCCACAGTGGCAGTGGGAAAGTGGGAACAGGGATTGACCAGGAGTGACGGCGAGCTCTCTAACCAGGTCCAACAGGCAGCGCGGTCCAGGGCCATGGCAGCCAGTGGACCACCCCAGGGTGCCTGCCAGGTGGGTCACTGGAGACAGGGGCTGGCTCCCAGATTTGCTTTTTCTAAGTAGGAGGTTTGGTTTGTTTCCTCCCTCGTCCTGCTCCTTCCCCACATGTGTGTGGAGAGTCTCAGGGAGACGAAACCTATCATTACCAGGGGTCTCCAGGCATTTGGACCTGATAAAGAAAGCCCCATGCTGAAAGGCCCTAGACCTGGGAAGGATTGTAGAACCACGTGGACTCCCAGTTTGGTTGCCTTCTTTCTGGAAAGAATTCAGTGTGTTTTAATAAGAATGTGCATGTTTGAAGGGGAAGGTGTGCACAGCAACACATCCATAAACCCTGGACTGTCAGTGTCGGCTGCTTCAGAAACTTCTCCTCCCCACTTGCAAACAGAATCTTGACTTGCTTTTATAATCCTCTATTTTCCAAAGATCCATCCTTCCCAAGGGAAGATGAACCAGCTTTCGCAGTTCCAGGAGTGGCCTGATGGTTTCAGAGTCATCAACTTCCCTACTTAGTAAGAAGGATAAGTATGCGACCCAAGTGGCCATCAAGTCCAACTTGTAGCTCCTTCTGGAGACGTTCTGAACATGCTCAGACCTCCTGGGAGTGACCAGTCTGATCTGTGTTCTCAGGGTGCTGTGCTAGATGAGCATGAGTGACCCTGTCTAAACTCAAGGCCCGCAGATGCTAAGAGAATCTGAAACCAATTACTGCATGAAGTTGATATTGCCACCCAACCCAGCTCTAGACATTATAGTGAGCCATTTGTTGTGGAATAAGCGCTTTCAGTTGGTTTTACTGCTCTTGGTAGACAGGAACATTATAAGTGATGTGTTTGATGAATGAATTTTCCCTATAGAGGCTATGAGAAGCCCTGGATTGCAGAGACTTGGGAGAAGAAAAGAAGAGCATTACCGGGGACGAAAGCTCGAAATGGGGATGGGATTGAAGAAGGGATGTGTACTGATTATCTTCTAAGCACTCTCCCTGTGCAAACAATCAGAGTGTCAAGAAGGAAGGGCACTGTGGTCTGTAAACTGGCACTGGTTTAGAAAAAGCACTGTTGGAGGTTTTTTTGTTTGTTTCTTTGTTTTTTGGGGGCACTGGGGATTAAACTCAGGGGCACTTGACCACAGAGCCACATCAATGGCCCTATTTTACATTTTATTTAGAGACAGGGTCTCACTGAGTGGCTTAGCACCTCACTTTTGCTGAGGCTGGCTTTGAACTTGGGATCCTCCTGCCTCAGCTTCCTGAGCTGCTGGAATTATAAGCACATTCCACTAGGCCCGACTATTGTGTTTTTGAAATTCATTTGTTTCATTATCTTTTATTCTGATTTTATATTCTTTCTCTGGTTTGGCATTAAAACTATTCTTTCATTGAATGGTATAAATATTTTTTTATGTTTATTATCTTAATTTGGCAAAATAAAAATTAAAACCTTCACTAGCTACCTTTGGATTTTATGTTATTTAAAGTTTGCTGTCTTGTGAAATGTCAGGATCTATGTTACCAGTTTAGATGAATATCTTTTGCTGACTGTTATGGCTAACTTGGTGAGTCTCTTGGTTGGAGGCAGGGATGGTCCCAGTGTTTGCTCAAACACCAGCCGAGAACCTGCCGTGAAGTTGTTTCTTATTAACATTGACACTGGTAGACTTTGGGTAAATCAGAGGACTCTTCACACTGTGGTGGGCCTCATCCAATCAGCTGGTTTTAAGAGAAAGGCTGGATCTCCAAGGAAGAGGGGATCCCGCCTCCAGAAGGCCGCTGGACTCCGACAGAGAGTCGCCTCCTGCCCTGCGAGTTTCAGCCTCCAGCTGTCAGTTTTCCTCACTGCAACCAGACTACCCAAGACAGCTTAGAGCAGGGGAAGTTTGTTTGGGCTCACGATTTCAGAGGTCAGTCCATGGACAGGGACTCCATAGCTCTGAGCCCAAGGTGAGCAGACACCATGGTGGAGGGGCACTGCTCTGCTCATGGTGGCCAGAAAGCAGGGTGGGCCAGTGGGTTGCAGGAAAGGCAAACCCTTCCAGGGCCCACCCCCAGGGACCCATGTCCTCCAGCTACACCTCACCTCCCTGCAGTTACCATCCATTAATCTGTCCAAACTAGGAGAGACCGACGAGGTGACAGCTCACACAACTTAATCATTTTGCCTCTGAATATTTCTGCATGAACCCAGGAGGGTTTGGGGACATGTCATATCCAATCCATAACACCAGCCCCCACAATCACATGGGCCACTTCCTTGTAACCTCTCCCTCCCGTCTCTCTCCACACACACATACATCCTACGGGCTCTGAGTCTCTGGAGAACTGTGGTTTATATACTTATTCTTGGATATTCACTCTGTTAACTAACGCTATTTAGTTCTGTCAATTTCTGTGTTAGCCTGACTGGACCACAGAATGCTACAGATATTTGGCTGATATTATGTTGAGGGTTCCTTGTTTCAGGATGAGATTAAGATCTAAATTGGCAGACTGAGTCAGGCAGATGCCCTTTCTGGAGTGGGTGGGCCTCCTCCAATCAGGTGAAGGCATGAAGAGAACAAAAAGACTCCCTCTCCCCCAGGCTGAGGGACCCTTCCTGCCTGGCTGCCTTCCAACTGGGACACCCATGTTTCCTGCTTTAACCGTCAACCTGAGGCCACAGCTGCTCCAGGGTCCTGAGCCTCTGGCCTTCAGGGGACCTGTGCACCTTGGCTCTGCTTGGCTGCAGCTTCCTCCCTCAGCTTCCGGAGCCAGGGCTTGTCATGCCCGTCACTGTGTGAGCCAGTTTCCTGGAACAAATTAGCTTTTATGTCCTGCGGTTGGCTCCGTTTCTCTGGAGAACCTCAACTTGGTCCTCAGGGTGCGCAGAACATCACACAAAGGGACAGAAAGCAGGGTGTGTTCCAGCAGGAGCAAGGACCGCGCAGCACAGCCAGGAGGAAGCCGAGGGCTGGCCGTGTGGCCTCTGGCACTGGGGTCAGAGGGGTCAGGAGTGTTTTCCAGAGGAGGGCTTGAGCTGGTCTTGAAGGACTTGAGGGACCTGTGCCACACGAGGACCAGAGGAAGTGCCCCTGCCACCAGGTCACAGGCCAGACCCCAGCTGAGGGACCTGCAGTGGGAAGGCCCTGCTCCGTGCTGCCTTCCACAGGCAGGTCCCTCTAATGACAAGGACCTCCCCGGCAGGGCATCCCCCAGTTTGCCCTGGTCATGTGGCTTTGGAGGGTCACGTTGTTTTTCTGAGATTTGCTGCTCTCACCTGCAACGGGAGCTAAGGACACTGACAGTGATATTGAGCCAGAGAAGAATTTCGAATATCTGCGCACTCTAGGTGTCAGTTACTGTGAGTTTGTTCCGCGTCTCTGTAGTATTTCTTCTGGACAGAAGGAATCTACTCCAAATGCACAGAGAGACCTTTCACAGGGGATACACTCTAGGAGTCAGGAAAGCCGTTTGAGACCCAAGGTAACGTGACATTAATCACCCACGTGACTTGACGGCACACCAGGCTGTACATGTATATTTATTTAAATAAGCACAGATGCACATATTTATTTGCACATATATCAGAACTAAATGCAGTTGACTTATTTCAAGGCCCATTCCTGTCTGTACACATTACCACCCAGGATATTAACCTGTCTGCCTGATTCACCTATTAATAAGTTCGGTAAATGGAAACTCAGCACATAATATATTTTTCATTCAAAAATCATTTTATAAAGACAGACCTCCTGTGTTTACAGCCCTCCGTGTTTCATGGCTGGGGAAGAAGTCTGTTCTCTTTTGGGGACTACAAAAATGTTTTTTTTTTTCTTTTCATTTTCGCGAACAGTGTGAATTTTAATCTCTAACTGGTACCAAGTGAAATGATCACAAGTGGGCCAAGGGCAGCGAGAACGCAGCGCCTCTGCCGCGCACAGCGCCTGTCGGCTGTCAGGGCTCTGCGCGGGCTGCGCTCACTTGGCCTGGCAGGTTGCAGCTTCTGCACGCAGCGAAGCCAAGCGCAGCTTGCCTTGCGTGGCCTCAGCTCCTCACCAGCACGCTTTCCCGAGGAGCGCTGTCTCCTGCCTGACCCAGCCTCATCTGGAGACACCAGCATGTCCTCCGGGCCAGGCTGCCTCCTGCTTGGTGCTTCAGCCTCACTGGGGTGACTGCAGCCTTCGGAGTCCCCGCCCGGCCTCCACCAGGGACTCCATCTGCAGTGCGCCTGTGCTTTTTAAAACTTCCTGAGTGAATTGACTGTGCAGCTAGGGTTAAAAAACAGGAGTAAAAGGAGGGCAGCAGCCAAGGAAAGCGAAAGCTAATCAGGACAAACTTACATTGTCAAGGTAGATGATGGGTTTGGAGTGTGTTTTGTCTTTTCCGTTCAGCCACCATCCACCGTACAACATATTTCACACACCCAACAGTGTGTGCTGCCCTGGAATCCCGGAACTGCAGCGTGTGACCTCGTCAGGCCTATGTGTGTCCCTAAATCCGGTTTCTCCCCTGGACCACAGCTGAGCAGCGGCAGCGCAGCCTCACCTGCCCAACAGCAACCACCTGGGCCGCAGCCTGCACCTGGAGGTTCTGCAAGCAGCTTGGCCTCCTTGGGGACACCTCCCTTTCACAGGTTAACAGTTTTAATTTTACTTTTCATGCTTTGAGCCTGTTCTTGAAAGTGTCTTAAAATTGAACTGTATTATTTATAAACTTGAGAAAATACAAGCCCAAAAGAGTTTAAATTCTGGGTGGTACTGGGATGATCAATTCCCCAAATTTGAATTACAGTTTAATAAAATATTACATAGAATATAGACATACAAAACCCTACATTTATACACTAAACATGCATACAAATGTGTGTGCCTGTGTGTGTGTGTGTGTGTGTGTGTGTGTGCGCGCGCGCGCGCGCAAAACAGCATCCCCAGGAAACTTTAACAAATTGCTTTTCATTTATGTTTTCAAATCATACAACTCACATCAGCATCTTTTCCAATGTTACCCTTGGGGTTTCTTTTTATTCTTTCCTTTCTCTGAGGATGGAAGAGCATTTCACATGCATTATACAATATGGATTTGCATTGAATTTCTAAAAGTCTGTTTAAAAATGTAGTTTTGTTGAAGCTATCAGCACTTTTAACAGGTGATCATTCTAGGCCTGTGTTGTTTTACCTGTTCAATAAGATTTCAAACCATAAATGCACATTTTACTCAGGTGACTGCTGAAGAACATAACTGAGGATTGTCTAATCCAATTCTGTCAACTGAAGATTCTTCCTATTCTCCATTTGTCTCATAGCTCTTAATGTATTAGTTGGGAAAGAATTGTTTTTCTTCACTTGGTCTGCAAAACATATTTCTTTGAATCCCCAAGTACCCACCTGGTCAAACCTTTTATAACTAAAACATTCATTTAAAACAGAAATTCTTTTTATTGGGCATCTGGATATGGAATTCTCTTTGGTTTGTGGGAAAACAAAACAGATCAAATCATTATTCTAAAAAATCCAAACATTTAATGAGATTTTCTCAGAGAGCAGCAGTTCCTGAGAACAGGTTGGTTCCTTCAAGAAGACACCTGGGTGGGTTTTCCCAGACAGAACTGGCTGCTGGTAACCTGGAGAGTGGCTGTTTGGCACTCATGCCTTCCTTGCCTGCTGATCTGGAGTCCTGGGCACCAGACGTTCCATCCCACATTGCCAAAAAAAAAAAAAAAAAAAGTATATATGGCTGTAGATGGACAGCATGCTTTTATTTAATTTTTATGTGGTGCTGAGGATCCAACCCAGTACCTCACACATGCTAGACAAGTGCTCTGCCACTGAGCCACAACCTCTAAGAAGTTCTGGTTCAGCACTTCATTTTCAACATTTTACTTAATTTAGCTTTTATTTTTGCAGCAAAATCTGTGACTATTCACACTAGAGGGATCCCTGAGGACTATGAAAGGCTCTGGTCAGTTGAGGCCAGGTATTGCTTCCAAAGTCTTATAAACAGTCCTTTCAGGTTTAGGACTTCTTGAAACTACGGGTAGAGAGTTGTGCCAGGTCTTACGGTGGAGCTCTTCCTTGCTTCTCCTAGACAGATGCCTGCCCACCCACATGGAGAGCTGGCTCCACCTGGAAGAAAGGCTCCTGTCATTCAGGGGCGCTGGTCTCACCCGTAGAAGAGCCCCAGTACTTGCTTTGGTATAAGCCCAAACGACAGAGTCAAAAATTCTGAGGACTAGGCCTTGGAATGCGTACTTGAAAGGCATACTATGTGTACTTGGAAGACAAGGGCTTCTGTTGTTTGTCCCAAGTCCAAGTGGTGGCCTCTGTAGAGTGTGCCCAACCCTCAGGCCAGGGGAATGAAGCTGGCCCAACAAATTCTAGTGTGGCGATTCACCTGCTTCAAGGACACACATATATTTTTATGACAATGTGGCTGATAAACATCAATGGCTCTTTTAGGGAACCTCTATATTTGAAGAACTCATCAAAATGCTCACATTCAGGTATTTGTGTAAGATTGATAGAAGAAAGTGCAATGCAGACAAAAATATACCATGGATAAATTTAACTGGTTATGAAAATAGCAGCATCCTGATCAACATCTGAGCTGTTGGGTTTCTGTAAGTTTTGGAACTTTCATGATATTATTTTATTTTATTTTTTGCATTACAATTCATATTACACATATAGAGCACGATTTTTCATATCTCTGCTTGTATATAAAGTATATTCACACCAATCCATGTCTTCTCACATGTACTTTGGATGATCATGTCCTCACAGTGGGGTAGAGAGGGGGAGCGTGGGAGGAAGAGACAAACTCTAGATAGGGCAGACGGGGTGGGAGGGGAAGAGAGGGGGCAAGGGGTTAGAAAAAACATTTAAATAGATTAAAAGATAAAATGGGAGTATAGAATTTTTGTTTTCAAGTATAAGATTAGATTAATTATAAAAATGTAAGTTATTATCAAATTAATGTCTGTATTCTAATTAATATTTACTTTAATATCTACATTTTAATTTCCTTCAAAATGCCAACAGGATATAAAGAATTTGATAAGCTAATTCTAAAATGTCAATGAAAGAACAAGTAGGTTGATAATGGAAATGGAGGTGGTAGACTCAACCCCACTAATTATTAAGAAATACTGCAGAGCCCCAGCTCAATGCAAAGGGACACAGGGACAAATAAGCAGCAGTGTGACCTTGTGCAAGAAGAGACCAATAGGATGCAACATACCAAGAACTGGAAGCTCAGGCACATGGCATACAAAATACTGTAATCTGTTGTTTAGCAACCTGGTGTTCAAAAAAATTGGCTCACCATGTGGGGAAAAATAGAGTTGGATTCCATCTGAAACTCCAAATAGATCAAATGCTCAATAGATCAAGAGTTAAAATCATAAAACAAATTAAAGGAAATAGAGTAGCCTATTTTTAATGATCTCAGGGTAAAGCATGTCTTTGTAAACTATGTTTTAAATATATTAACCTTTGGGAGGAACACACAGCTATGACCATATTAACAAAACAATGATTTTTGTTGGGTAAAAGCAAAAACAAAGTTCACTGACTGGGACGTGCTCATGTTTCTTCAAGAAATAGTGGGCTGGATTTAGCTTTAGAGGGATTTCTAATCACTAAGCCAAGTCCTCAAGACCCAGTGGGAATGGAAGGAAGCATTTGAATCAAACATCCAAGGAGGAGGAAGCCAGCAGAGTGTACTTTAGGTCACTGGCCACCAAACCGAGGCCAGTTAAACAAGGTTCTCCTCCCCAGGCAGGTGGGCGGAATTTGCCTATTGGCCCTCTGCAGGCTGATGTGGGGAAGAGATGGCTCCTCAAACCTACAGGGAAGACATTCAGAACTCAAGACTGAGAGCCTGCCTCGGAGGGGTGGGGAAGGAGGGGAAAAGATGATGAAGGTCAAAGTCATAACAGAGCAGAAAAGGAGGTGAAAAGCAAGTTCAAGGCCAGTGGTGCTTTGTTCAAGGCCAGTGGTGCTGATCCATGATGGCTTAACAAAATTCCAGTCTCTAGTCCAAGTGCTCAGGTGGCCTGAGCACCATCCAGGCTGCTGCAGCAGGACACTATAATGGGGCTCTTCAAAGACATTCAAGGCCACTCTGGAGGCTGGAGGTCCTAGGTCTGATATGTGGTTAGCATTCACCTATCAGAGAGAACATTCAACCTTTAGTTTTTTGGGGGATTGGCTTATTTCACTTAGCATGATAGTCTTCAGATCAATCTGTTTATTGGCAGAAGTATCAAGTCATGATCTTCCATTGTGTATGTATACCACATGGTTTTTTTATCCTCATCTGTTGAGGGCACCGAGGTTGGTTCCGTAGCTTAGCTATCATGAATTGAGCTGTTACAAACATTGCTGTAGTTGTATCACTGTAGTATGCTGATTTATGCAAAATGGAATGTAATGGACTAATTATATTCTGGTTTTTAAATACTATTTAAAAACTTTTACAGAATTCAAAAGTCTGCATCATGACAAACACATAAAATGAAATAGTAGGAGATTATATAAAGTATTCTGTGAACCATTTTTAGGAAATAAATATTTATTTATTTTTTAGCTTTCACAGTAGCTTTTATTTTATTTTATTTTTTTAAAATTTTTTATTGTTGGTTGTTCAAAACATTACATAGTTCTTGATATATCATATTTCACACTTTGATTCAAGTGGGTTATGAACTCCCATTTTTAGCCCATATACAGATTGCAGAATCACATCAGTTACACATCCATTGATTTACATATTGCCATACTAGTGTCTGTTGTGTTCTGCTGCCGTTCCTATCCTCTACTATCCCCCTCCCCTCCCCTCCCCTCTTCTCTCTCTACCCCCTCTACTGTCATTCATTTGTCCCCCTTGTATTATTTTTCCCTTTCCCCTCACTTACTCTTGTATGTACTTATAAATAAATATTTAATTTGCACCTTATTATAACTGAAAGAACACAATTAAACTTTCTTCTCATAAATTACTTACATGCAACTTACAACCTAATATCAAAATATTAAATAAACTGGAAGATATTATTAAATATTAGTACTTCTGTACTTTTATGGTAATGGAAATAAACATTTGTCTATTAAAAAAATACAGGATTTACCAGAGTCACTCTTTCTAATCATAGCACCCTGCACAGTAGGTGCTTCTAGTCTGTTATGACCTCTGGTCTCTAGAAGGCGGGTCCCACATAGAAAACCTCACAGCAAGTTTTGCTTGAGTATCTGTTATGTTTCCATCAGACGTTCTCCTCCCCAGGCAGGTGGGCAGAATTTAGCCCATTGGCCCTCTGCAGGCTGAGGTGGTCCCAACACTAGCAGAAATTTTAACCTTAGCAGGAAATCCACGTTCAGAGCTTCAGTGGTGAGCACAAGGTCACAGACAACTGGGCTTTGACAGGAAAGTAAACTTCCGCAGCCGCTCCACCCAGGGGCTCTGGTGCTGGCCGTCACCACCCTTGCCTTCGCCCCTCAGCAGGTGCAGGTCTCACTACTGCTGAGTGACTGCAGTAAGTCGAGGGTTCGGGACACCAGAGAATGTCCCTTTGAGGAAGATATCAGCGACTCCTTGTGGCACGCTGTGTCTTAGTGGCCCGGCCATGATGGGTTTTGTGCACATTGAGGAGCTGATGGTCCAAGGAGTGCCCTGGTTGGCTCCTGTGCCTAGTGCTGGTTCTGCAGTCAATGCAGCATGGAGGGATGATGATCATCATCCGGACATTTTTACCAGTTGTGACGGTGCTGGTGCCAGCCATTCCCAGCCAGGGAGCTACTCCACCTTAGGAGGAAATGCCCAGACTCACTACATGGGGCCCCTGGGAGAACCAAGCAGCCGTGTCCCCACATCTCAAGTTTGGAAGGAATCCCAGTTGGGGCTCTGTATGCGGAAGGCCTGATATACATTGGTAGCAAGGGAAAATACACATCAAGGGTGGGTTAGGAGAAAAGGGATGCTTAGAACGCCAAGGGGACATCATTGTTAGTACAGAAGGCCAAGAGGAAAGAATGGGCCCTCAGATCACGGTGTGAAGGCTGGCATCAGAATCGCCAAGTGCCTTGTAAACGTGGAGAGCTCTGTGCCCCGACCAGGACTTTTCTGTAAACCCTCGGGAAGCGGAGCTCAGCCAGATGCCTCTTCACCCATGCCCCGAGTGACTGAGGTGGACTGAGGAACAGGGCCCACCAGGGAGGATGGTCCTCAGAAAATGGTCCCTCCGCCCCAGGGCCCTGCCAGGCCACAAGCTGGAGAGAGCACTTTGCTTTTGAACACAGCACTGGTTCAAGTCTTTTTAGGGCCCAGCTTTGTTTAAAATGGGCAAATTGATTTCTTATTCCAGGAAAAGCACACATAAAAAGGTTCATATGGCTTCTTTGACATCAAATAGTTTTTTAACATAACAAACTGTTTTGATAAATTGAGTGCCTCCAAATCAAAGCCATATGGGAGGTGCCTGGACCAAAAGGGCAGAGAGAGCCTGGGTAATTGCCCACAGTTCAAACACCAGAGTAATTCTAGGAGGTCGCAGCCAGATCTGAAGGGCCAGGCTGGCTCTTCTCCCACCGTCTGCAGACGCCATGGCTCTGTTGTGCTCAGGGCTGGGGTTTCTCCTTAGAATGAGCTCAATGAGGCTAAACGGAGCCCTTCACGTTTTGTTAATATGGGATGCATCCATTAATATTTACCATGCCAGGAATTAAAACAGAGGTTTAAAATGTATTCATTTAAAATTTCCCTATTTAAAAATAATAATAAATACAGGACATGCTAATATGACTTTTAAAAAAAAGTTTATCTGGACAAAATGAGCAAGAAGAGTGACATTGCTTATGTATTTTATGTATATATCTTTAATGTCTTTCTTCACAGAAGAGAGTAAGACTCTCCGATTTGCTCTGCATCCCATCTGTCCCTAGGTGCTGCTTTCCCTGAGGCACAGGAAGAATACCTGGCCTCCTGCAGCTAGGGAGTCAGAAAAGGGAAGAGTATCTTGATAATCTTTTCAGGCAAATGTGGAGAGTTTTATTCTGCAAAAATGCTTCTAATACTAGACATGGAAATCTTGGTCATTCCTGCAGTTGAAGATGTCTTTTCTCTAGGCAGGCTTTTTTGACATAGTGCACTGGTTTTGTGAAATACTCCTGGCTCGGTTGAGTCACATGGCTCTTGCAAGTAAATGCTAACTCATTTCATTAGACATTATGAAAACTACCTTAAGTAATATTGCTGTCTATTAATCAGAAAAGTCCATGCTTAGTAGGAAACTGCAGGACAACTGTGGCGGATTTGAGTTTTCCAGAATTCTGATTCTCTCCTGAAAGCTGGGTGTTTTTAATTGGCAATAAAATTCCCAGTTTTCTCCAAGTGACAGGCGGCTGCTGCTCATATTTAGGAATGTGTCGGCCGCTCAAGCCTGAGCCGTCCACAACTGCTCTCAGAAGTGCTTTCAGCTCAGGGTGGTGTTCCAAGCAACAGCAGCTCCCTAAAGGACACCACCGGCTTTCAGGACGGGCCAAGGGCTTCACGAGGACTCCCCATTTCATCTTGGAGTATCTAGAGGAGACAGGAAATCAGGTTGAAATTTAATAGAATTAGTAATTTTGCTGATCATCAAGTGTGATCCTCAATGAAATCGGCCTTTTCTTAATGCCTTTAACTTTCAAGAACAAACACAGCTCATTGTAAATGCCTTGTAACTTGTAGAAGAGGCAATAGTTTTGGCACCACTGCTTTGGAAACACCAGAACAAACATCACTTCTGTGGAAAAGGCAAAAGGCCTATGAACGTGTCAGGAGAAGAGGCTCCCCCGGGTCCTGCATGTGTTTCGGGGATGCCAGCAGGTCGGAACCTCCCCTCGCGTTCCCTGGCCTGAGAAGCGGTCTTTGGTCCATCTGGTCTGTCCTCTGTTTTAGTGAGCGTCTGTGTTGCCATGACCAGGACACCTGACCAGAACAGCATAACGTTTATTTTGGCCCACTGTTTCAGAGGTTCGGTCCATGTTGGCAACCCCATAGCTCTGGACCCAAGGCCAGGCAGAAAGTCATGCAGAGGGGCTGGCCGAGGACAGCAGCTCAAACAGGGCGTCGGGAAGCAGGGAGTGAGAGCTTTATTCACCAGCTGTAAACCCCAAAGGCTGACCTCCCCAGTGACTCACCTTCTCTAGCCACACCCTACCTGCCTATATTTACCACCAAGTTAATCCACCTGAGTGGATTAATCCATGGATGAGGTTACAGCTTTCATAATGGAATCACCTGACCTCTGAAAGTCCTGGCATTGTCTCACACACGAGCTTTTGGGGGACGCTGTACCTGGACCATAACATCTTCTCTGCTCCGTTGCCTCCCAAGTGCTCTCCTTGTTTCCTCTCTGCCTTTGGTGCCTCTACTGCTCCCACCCGATGAGCGCCTCTGGGGCAGGGTGGATTTTGCCTGTGTCTGAGTTCCCAGCACCTCACATATTGCCTACTGCTCAGGAATGAAGTGTGAACAGCGGGGTGAGTAAATGAAGAAATGAATGGACAAACAAATGAATGAGGAGCAAGACTTGGCTAAGACTGCACTGTGTGCTTTCTGTTTCTCAAGCAGATAAAGCTTGCTTCTATTTTGGGGTGTTTTGGTTACGACTTCCCACTGCCAGAAGCATTCCTTCTGATATTTGAAGGTCTGACTCTACTTGTTACACAATCTCAGCTAAAATGTTCCTCCAGTTAAAGTGCCCACCCACTACTCCCCCATCTTCCTTGTTCTACTTCTTTTCTGTGCACATGCATTATCAAATATGTCTTTATTTTAGCACCACATGGCAGCTATTTAGTGAACATTTCCCAGTGAATGTGTGAATGAATGGAAAGACCCATTCAATAGATAGTTATCGAGCACCTACTACGTTCAAGGCCCTGTTGATTTAAAGTCTGGTGGGGATCACTCAAGCATGGAGCTTTTCCTCTCTAGGTACCTAGTATGAGATTGCACATAGAAAAGGGACTTAACAAACAGGACCTCACAAGTAGGGCTGGGGCTGTAGTTCAGTGACAGAGCGCTTGCTAAGCCCTAGGGTCAGTCCCCAGCACCAAACAAGAGAACCGGAGAGGGAAGCTGGGCAGAAGACAGGACGAGGACAGTTGTGTTGTTGGTATTGTGGTTTAGAACTGGGGTGTCCCCAAGACCTCACATGCGGAGGAGGTTCAGAGGTGAGGTCCTTGGGCTCTGACAGCCTTTACCCAATTAGTGCATTGGTCCCTGAGAGGGATCAGCTGGGTGGTAACTGCAGGCAGGTGGGTGTGGCTGGAGGAGGTCCTGGGGACATGCACTTGTGGTTTTGTATTTTGTCCTGGTGAGGAGCGCTTCTCCCTCTCTCTCCCCTTCTCCCTCCCAGTCTCTTCCTGCTCCCTGTCGTGATGTCCTGAGCTGCCCTCCTTCACCTCCACCATGATGCTCTGTCTCACCTGGAGCCCCAGGAATGGAGCCCTCTGTCTATGGACTGAGACCTCTGAGACCACAAGCCCCTAAGTAAACTTTTCCTCCTGTAAATCCTTCCTGTCAGGTCTTCCAGCCGCAGTCGTGGAAAAGCTGATTGAAACTTGGGGAATGTGGGTGGCGCAGGGTTCCTGGCTGTGAGTCCCCACTGGGTGCCGTGATTGGCATAGCTGGTTGTCCCTCGTTCCTTCAGTCCCACACGGGTCCTCTGGTGTGTCTTCAGTCTAGGCTTTCCACAGGGTCCAGTCTCCCTCCTTCTCTGCACACACACTCCAGCACAAATCAATCTTTATTTCTTTGCCATTATCGGCCCGTCCATAAATCAGTCTTGCCCACTCAGTAGTTAGCATGGCAGGGCCTCCAGCTGTCCGTCGCCTGCAAATGGAGCCTTGTTTTTAACTCGTCGTCGCCAGCTGTTCCTGGAGCATGTAGCCCCTGCATTTTCGACAAGTGTCTTGTCTGTAGAATCATTTCTCCATCCCCCGCTTCCTCCTCCTTGTTCCTGGCAGCCGCCCACAGAGCTGCACCCCGGGCGTTTACCCGCAGTGCGCCCAGCACATGTCCGTGGCTGGCTCTTAGGTAATAAAAGCTGGCTTTCAGTAAATCATATGAGTAAGGAGAGCCATAAATCTTGCTCTTCCCTTGCCCACATCAATTCTCATTGTCAGGAATACTGCAGGCTGAGTCACTTGGCCTGTGCACTAATTTTGGACCAGTTGCCACTGAGCCTTAATTGATTGGGGAGGATGTCTAGGAGGAGGCTCTTCTGGCAAATCGGTGTCTCTAGACTAGCGGGTGAAGGAGGCTCAATCGAGGCAAATGGCAGTGAGCTTAGCAGAGGCCCTGTCCTCCTGTGTGTGCTGCTCAAGCTGGACGGGCCCTGCGTGCTGGCAGGACCCTGAGCGGTCCTGTCAGGTGCTCTGCACACAGGGAGCTCCAGGGCTGGAGGAAGAACGACTCCAAGAGCCGCTCACTGCTCTCCTAGTCGTACTGCCATGTTGTAGCACAAGGGACACTGGCCAGGTGGGCGTGCCTCGCTCCCCAGCACTGGCACGTCACTCAGCCTCTGTCACTGGGTCAGTAAAGTGGCCACTGGGAACCCGCTTTGTAGTGGCAGCTCAAGGACAAATGCCCTCATATGGCTCACACACATTCTTTGCATGACTTCAAGTGAATAAAAGTGGCAGCTCTTTGGTGGGATGGATACCATGGAGTGGCATTTACTAGAGTCCCAGCCAGGGGAAAGGGCAGGCAGAGGGGAGAGGACAGTTTTAAGCCACTTCTGCCAGTGTCTAGTCCTTTGGCCATTTCACTAAACACCTGGACCACAGAACGCATTGGGAACTGCTAAACTTGACATTGAACTCCAGTGTTCTCCTGTCCTCCATCTCGACTCATAGTGGTCCTCTCCTACACCCATGAGGCAGGTGGAAGAGGCCCCACAGTGCATGTTGTGAGAGGAAGTGGAGACCAACTTGTACCGGGGGACATGAGTTGGCCTGTTAAACTTGGGCTCTGCCCTTCCACTCTGGCCATGGATAGGAGTGTTGCAGTACAGGAGAGAGAGAGAGACAGGCTCTGCTTTCTTCTCTTTAAATATGACAGAAGCAACCAGAATGGGTTAGCCTGGCTAGCATTCCATGTCTTAAAAACTCCAGACCTGTAAAATAAATACAACTTTTTATAAAAATAATAAAAGACTAGGTTGACTCGACCTGCCACACCTTTATTTTCGTAGCCCTTCATCTCACGCTGTTTCCCACTCCTCTCTTCCAGTGCTTAAGCACCAAGAATGCCAGGAGGCATGGCTACACAGACAGTCATCATCTTCTCTGGAACTCATTTGAGCAATAATGATAATTCTATGCCCATATTAAGATCTGGGGTTTATTTGTTACTGCAGCCTAGTCAAATAATCCTGACTAATACACCACTACGTGTAGGGGAATTTTTTCTTGTTTTATGAAATAGAGGTGCATTCACATATAAAAATGAGGGTTTCAAACAAAAATATTCATGCTTACCAAAAGTTTAGAACTGTTACCTCTAGAAATATAGACCTCTAAATATTCATCACCCATCCTTAAGTTCATGGTGGGAAACTCAAGCACAGACCAGCACCAGGTGAAGCAGCAAGTCTGGCAGCTAGTTCAGCCGTTCACTGATCACCTCTGCTCTCATTCTTTCAGTTTTTCTCAGTTCTCTCTTATGGGCCATGGCAGATGCGAGATCTTCTCCAGTGAATCCTCTTCCTTCCTGCTACAGAGTCCCTTCTCAGCCTCTTACTCCTGGGCCATTATCGAAAGAGCTCTGCAGGTCACTGTACGATTGGAATCCATTTTCTCCTAGGGAGTCCCCATTCAGAGCCTCAATGTGATTTGATTTTCCCAATATTTCTATATGACATATGTTTGTCCGACCGTTTTGCCTCACGTGGGCTTGGAGTGATTTTGAAGGCTCTCCCATTAGTGGGTGATGGAGACGGACCTTAAGCCTTTCTGCTCTGATCCAGGGCAGGAGAGGCTCACTTTGGCTGCTGTCCTCCTGAAGAGGACTAAGTGGCCCAGTGGTCCACTCTGGCCTTCCTGAGCCTCCCCCACATAGCAGTTGACAGGTCTCAGAGGAATCACTCAGGAGTACCCCTGAATTTTGAGAAAGCAGAGCCTTTCCTTTCTGGATTTGCTTTTTTGATATGGCCCTACATAGTAATGTCAATATATGGGGCAAGGATTTGTTTTTGAAGAAGGCATTTGACCTCAATTCCTTCAATTTCAGAAACATATATGCTACATGTATGGGGGATAGTGTTGGCATTTTTGCTACAGTGAGAAATCGAAGCCTTCTTAGATGACCAAAATTTGTGGCACCACACTTTTTAAAAAATAAAGAATTTTACTGTGTATAGTTAAAATATACAGCATGATATTATAGGATAAATATACAATTTTAAAGAATATTCTAGTGAAGCAAATTATCTATCATCTCACATAGTCACCCAATTCTTTGTCAGGTTTTTGTGGTGAGAGCAGCTAAAATCTCATTTTGCATGAGTCAGTTTTATCACCTGCTGTCCCCACGTCGCACCCGAGGCCTCTGGACTTGAACATCCTGTGCATCCTGTCTTTGTGTCCTCTGACCTGTGTCTCCCAAGGTCTTGTCCACCCTGCTCCTGCCCCTGGTAACCACTGTTTTACTCTCTCTGTAGGTCTGACTTTTTTTAGATCCCATATATTATTAGTGAGGTCATGCGATGTTTATCTTTCGGTCCCACAGCATATGCTTTTAATGGAGACACACAGAATGTGATTGCAGAGAGCCTTTCTGGGCTGTGTGATTCTGCTTTTTATCAGGTATTGATTTACATTCTCAGGCCTCAGTTCAACAGTGCAGGGGTGCTGCGACCTCATGTAAGACCGGAATTTTGTGTGTATGAGCGAAGCCATTCTTTGAGCAGAATTCATGTTCAGTGACACCCTCTTTGTAAACACAACCGTGCTTTCCAATTGTTAAAAAGAAAAAAAAAAATCATGCAACATATTTCTAGTTGTGGTCAAAAACATAGATGCTGAGCTTTTTACCAGCACATTTTAAATCAATAAATAGAATCTGCCTCTAGATTCAGTAAGTCAGATGTAAAATTTTTCCTTGAGACAGATTTCTGTTCCTGGTTGAAATAAGAGTCAGGGGCATGAGGCCCTAGTTAAGTGTAAAAAGTTTAAGTGCGACACACAGGAGACCCATTGGAAGAGGTCAGTATGGCGAGCCACAGTGGAGAAGCTGAAGCAGCAAGCCCCAGCTTCCTTCCTTCTTGATTTAACATGTTCCCTGGAGGTTCATTTGGTTGCTTTGCTGTTCCTTTATTTGACCATGTCTGTATTTAAATGGCCATCTCTTGCTCTCATAATTCAACCCTGCACTTTCAGGGCACCTGACTTAAGTTCAACACTGGGGAATGTGCAGTGGCCAACAGCGTTGCTGAGAACACAAACAGAACCATCGTCTGTAATTCTGCCACATTTTACCCTGGTAGCTCAGAGGATCCCTTCCACTCACATAGAAGTCCTATGATTTTTCCAAGGGCTAAGTAGCCGAACTCTAGTAAAGGCTGAGTAGCTCAGCACAGCACCAGCTCCCATCCTTCCACGTTAGCTCTTTCACTGAAATCTGCTGGAGCACATGGTCTTACACGCAGTGGAGCCACAAGCAGAGCCGGTGACAGCCAGGTGACATTCCGCACAATACAAGTCCGTTTTCCTGCACTGGTGCTAGGTTACTGCAGGCATGACTGTGCAGGTCCAGGAAAATCATATCGGGGCCACTTTCCTTAATTGAAATTAGCAATTACCAAGTGTGAAAACCGGGACCACTGGTTCTCCTATGTCCAACTCAAGATACATGTGCCTATAGCAATGTTTAATGGAAGTAGGAAGAGACTCGGGCCTCTCTGATTTTAGCCATTTGACATAGGAGAAATGAATTGTGCTGTGCTGAGGCTTGGCACTCTTATGTGGCCGAGTGCCTGTGGTATTTGTAGTGCATAGGATGTAAATATAGAAAAACACTCAGAAACTAAAGGTATGTATGTGTGTGTTGAAGGCTTTGTAAAAGCAATTTGTATAGGAATCAGATCGTTGGAAATTACATGTTGTCCACAGAAAGTGAAAGTTCACACTTGCTTGATTCCAATAGATCAAGCAAAAGTCTTCAAGTTCTGTTCAAAGTTTGCAAAAAACAAAAAACAAACAAACAAAAAAAAACCTTTTCTCCTTTTCTCCCATCCAAAGTGACCAAAGTGAGTTGGTGGAAGACCTCAAATGGCATGGAGAAGGGAATGGGCCTCTTGTGCACACAGTGCGTGCTGCCTGCTGAGAGTGTTTTATTAGATCATAGTATTTAGTTTTCACATTCATCCGATGGGCTTTGTTGGTTCATGTGTTGCCTTGGACAGACCATGGTGCCCAGAGATTTGGTCAAGCAGCCATCTATGGGTAGATGCTGCCAGGAAGATAAAATTCAAATCCTTAGACTGAGTAAACCAAAAGACCCTGCGTGGTGCCCGTGGTCCTCGGCAACCAGTGAGAAGTCTCAGGAGAGGAAGCCTGCGGTCCCTGAGGAGGGGGCTCCAGTGCGGGCTGCCTCAGACTGAAGCTGGCAGCCAGTACTCTCCTGAGCCTCCTCCTCTGCCCATCTGCTCCGCAGACTTCAGAGGTGCCAGCCCCCAAGACCACAGGGGCCAGTTCCTTGAAGCAAATCTGTCCTGCAGGTACACTGTACACACACACACACACACACACACACACATCTTATTTTTTCAGTTTCTCTAAAGAACTCTGACAAATACATGTAGGTATCTGTCATTATCACTGATTTACTATTAAGGAAACTGTGGCTTAAAGAGGTAACATAACTTTCTCAAGTTCGTGAAAACCTTCAAATTCAGACCTGTAGCCCAGTTCTCTTTCTCCTGGAGCCGGGGTTCCCGGGAAGCCCATGGAAGATTTGTAGGAAGGTATCCAATCTGGCCAGCTACTGAGGTAGGGGAGCCCGGTCAGGTAAAGCTCCTGGAAGCCGCAGTAGCAGAGGACTGTGGGATTCACGCTGGGAGTTCACCTGGACCATGGAGCATGACAGGGCTTATCAGAGGAGCTTCAGGGTGCAGAGGGAATTTCCCACGGAAATGGAGATGGAGCAATATACCCAGGGAATACCCAGCGAACCATGCCAGAAGGACGAAGTTGATAGTGATGATCAAATTAACTGAAAAAACTCCACACTTCACTCATTCAGTGATGGAATGTTTGTTGAACACTCAGGCAGAGCGCAAAACTCCCTGACTACAAGGATAAGCAAGAGTACAGAGTTCATTTTCTGGTAGGGGTGCTAAACATCAAACAGGTCATTGCCAGAGCTCCTTGACTTATAACAGTCTCATCCTGACAAACTTCTCTTGGGTTAGAAATACAACTAGATCAAAATGCATCTCACACACCTATCCCACTAGACACCGGGACCGGTCTACGGCTTCACATGTGCAGAACACTTCACCGCCCGTTAGTTAGGCCAACTCATCTAACACAAAGCCTACTTCATAGTAAAATTAAACAGCATCTCATGTGCTCTGGTGGACCCTGAGTGGTTGTGTGGGTTCACTTAGCCCCTCCATAAATTTGGAAAATCTTGAGTTGAGCCGTCATCGTGCTGTCTGCACACACCCAATCTGTTATTGGAGGTGTGGTGACTGTCTGTCCTGGACCCTCGGTGAACAAGGCGCTTCACGGAGGAGGGCTCCGAGGGATCTCCTGCTTCAGCCGAGGACTTTCCTTTCTTCTTCCAACAGGCAGAAACAGATTGAACGGAAGAGCGTTTTCTCACTTCTGGCTTTTCCTTTCATAATATATTTCCATCATGGCACCTGCTACTATTTCTTTGTGCTAGCAGATGACACACACACACACGTTGCAAATGAATATTAATGCAAGCTGTAAAGAGGCATCATATTTATTTAGACAGAGTTTTCCTCATCATCTGGCTTTGTATGTGTTAATGAATGTGCACCAACGGCATCTCTAGCTGTGCGGTGGAATTAAAGCACCATGCGGCTGTCCTCACCCCCGAGGTGCCACGCCACCACGATGTCACACCACTCCAGGCCACATAACCCCTCACACATGTAGCTAAGATGCTCCCAGAGCTGGTCAGGCTGCATTTGGTTCCTCCTCCCTGGGAGCCGTGCTGTGTCCTGCTCTCCCTGCTGTCCTGCTGCGGGCCTGGCCTGCACACAGGCTCCACAAGCAGGGCCGGCATCCTGTTGCAGGCACATTGCAGGCAGCGTGGACTGGGGAAGCTGGGGCCAGCTCTGTGGGTGACATGCGGTCTTCCTTCTGCTGCACTAGGATGGGGCCAGGGTAGGAAGCAACCTTTGTTCTGCTGGGGCATCCCTGGGGCTGCAGTCAAGGCCAACTTACTTTATGACACTTTGAACATGACAATGAGCCCCCTTCCACCAGTGGCACTCATTTAAGCAGCACAAACTGAAGGTTCAGCCTTCACTGAGGCAGCAGGGTGACACCTGCCTCTTGGAAGCTTAGGATGTCATTCACCAACCTTGCTAGACAATTCTCTGGCAGTTCTTCATCCACACAACGAAGCTGATGCCACCTCACAGAGAAATGAGGACAGAGAGCAGACACCAGAGACCCTGGACACAGTTGGTGCTCTCTTCTGCAGGGGACAGAAGGTGAGCATCAGAGGTCCAAGTCTTAGAAGAGGTTCCAGGATGTCAAGGTTCAAGAACTTGCTCCAGAAAAACCTTCTATTTGCTATTGGGTGAACTGGGAACCCACCCAGATGCAGCTTGGTGCCCTCTCATCAATGACCCAAGCAAACGTGTCTGCCCTGGACAGTGCCGCCTCTCTGCAGATTGATCTTGGTGGCATGCTTCCCAGCCCTCTGTGAATCAGAGGAGCAGTGCTGAGATCCTGCACCCTGGAGAGCTGGGACCCCGGGGAGACGTGGCACATCTCACCAAGCAGAACTTAGGTTCACGTAGCAGGAAAGCCCAGTCACATTTGCACTCTCTGGGAAGACTCAGGTCCTGCTTAGGTCCCATTTAAATACAAGACACCACATCATAGTTATCTCTATCAAACACAAAGAAACGGGGGGAAAAGTTGTGCATGTCTACTTTATTTGCTTGCTGTGTGTTTTTGACTGTTCCTACTTCCAGCCTCGGGAAAGGCTGTTATAAAAAGATATGTCCAGGAAAAGAGGAGTGAAATTTTTGTGGGGAAATATGTTTTTAACATATGAATTAACATAATTTTTCCTTGGCTGAAGCCAAATGACTTAAGAAAAACCTAATCAAATATGGGCAAAGTGGAAGTTCTATTGCTTGAAAATTTTTCATAAAGTGTGACTAATGGCTTTAAAAGATGTCTACACAGCCTTTGACAGTTCCCTTGCAAAGAGGGTGGGCCACAGCTCCTCCCTTGAATGTGACTCACTGCCACAGTCTGGCTGGGCACAAATAACTGGGAGCTCACGAGCCACTTGAAGGTTCAAACAGGAACTACTTTATTGCCTGAACCCAAGGGGAACTCTCTAGAACTCCACGGAAACTCCGTGAGAACCAACGGGAACTCAATGGGAACTCAAAAGTAGCGGGCACCCGAGGTAGCAGGAGCCGCCTTATTGCCGGACAGCAGAGGTTTATATACACAACTGAATACACAGCTTGTTTCAATTTAGCATCATCCAGTTACAGCAATCAGTCATTATATTAATAATTATACATAACTTAATTATCATCATCTTAATGGCTCGCTGGCGTTACTTCTCAACCACTCCTTCTGGCAAAATGCCAGGCGCCATCTTGACTTGGTTGTGGCTCTCAACAACCCACACTATGTGAAAGGTCTCACCTAGGGACAACCCAGTGGAGTCCTTCTCCAAATTGTGCATAAAACAGATGCAAAACCAAAATGCTTGCGGCAGGCTTTGTTCTTAGATCCCTCCATAGACCTAAGTCTAAGATAACTCTAGGTCACCTCCTTAGGTCTGTGAATTCAATGTCTAAAGAACAGCCATTCACACTAGAAGAGTGGGATGTGTGATTTCATGAACTGTCATGTTCAGGTGGCTCCTTTCCTTGTTCATTCTTCTACTTGTCCTTCACTGAAGGTGGATGTCCTGAAATTCCTGTCTCGGTGTATCCAGGCTGTGGGAGCCTCGTGGGCAGAAGAGGTGGGACCCTTCTCCAAGAGCTGGAGCCCACTGCCTTTGTGTTTGCGGGTGGAAACCTTGAGAGAAGGGCAGGCAGGATGTCCCTGTCATGGTCCCCACTGAAATGAGATGCCACCTTTGTCCCTTCCCTAAGGAAACTGACTGTGAGTCCCCAAGAAGTGTCACAGAAGTTCCCATGGGCCAGCTGTGGCAGGAAACATGTTGATGGAGGAAAGAACACGAGAAATTTCATTTTTGTGCTTAGAAGAAAGTCAAGATACACGTGTCATCATGCTGAAACTATGTTATCTTTGTACATATAAAAAACAGCGATGCACAGATCAATACGTCAGCCAGACTCGCACCCTGGAGGGCAGGGGAGGAGGGCGTTTTCCAGGGGCTGTCCCTTCGGGGAGCCGTTTGTGAACAAGGCATCACCCTCTGCCCACTCTCTGCTTGGCCACGCCAGGTGTTCTGTGTATTCCACTAAGAGCTGGTTCTCTTCCTCTCTTTGTCTGTTTTAGTCTTTTCCTATAAAAATTAATTCTTTTTCAGAAATATTTTGGAAGAGCAGAAGTTTTCTTCTCTCTCTCTCTCTCTGTCTCTCTCTCTTTCTTCCCAATAAGCTACGTTGGCTTATCTCAATTGTGAGTTAAATGTTCATTTTTAAACCAATTTTGTCAAAGGTGGGCAAGAGGATGTCATAAAATCCATATTATTCAACCATCAATTGATTTATTATTTTTTTGAACTTGTTAGTAGAAGGGGGAAGCTCTCCCCAGCACAGTGTAAAACGATAACATAAAGGAGGTGGCCAAACGGGAAACTAGTTTGTGTCTGCCTTTGAAATAATTTGAAAATAAACATTCCCTTCCTAGAGCAGATGGTGGTCAATTTTCTGTGGCCCTCCTCTATGAAAGATGACACCCCACTCTCCTACCACGCTTTATTGAGCTCCAGATATTCTTACCCTGGCGTGCTGTGCATGGCCGAAGCTGACCCCCGGCAGCAGAGCCACGCTGCAGCAGAAGAAGGGCAAGCACTTCCTTCCAGAAAGACAAGCAGATGTGGCACTCCTCACCTCCGCTTGCGTTCCCTGGGTACACGCTTAGTTACTTGGCTCAGGATCTTGGAGATGCAGCCCTTTCCTGGATGCTATTATCCTGCAAGAGTAGGCAGAGTGATGTTCTGAAAGGAGGTAAGGAAGACCAGATCTGGAGGAAAACAAACCCCTGCTCTGACCATGAAGAATACGCCAACATTGTGGAAATATCAGAGCAACACAAATAAATGAACAGAAGCCGTCCGTCGGGTCACTGTACCTCCCTGGAGAGCAGAGGAGCTCCCTGTCATTCTGCAGCTTCTGACCTCCAGGTCTTCCTCCACTCAGGCTGCAGTAAGCATCGCCAGGACAGGGTGGCTGAAGCTGCAGAATCCATTCTCTCATAGTTCTGGGGCCAAGATCACCGTCCAGCAGAGTTTGGTTCCAATGACAGCTCTCTGTCTGGCTTTCAGAGAGCTGGTCCCTCTGTGTCCTCACGTGGTGGACAGAGAGCTCAGGTCCCTTCCTGTGTTTATCCACTTGTTCATCATTGACCAAATACTCAAAAGAACAATTTAGAGGAGGAGACTGTATATTGGCTCTTGGTTCAGTCCACAGTCAGCAGACTCCATCATTTTGGACACAAGGCGAGGCAGAGCGTCATGGTGGAGGAGTGGTGGTGGAGGAAAGCAGCTCACCCAGGGGCAGCTGGGAAGCAGAGAGGGGGAGGGGCTGCAGGGGAGAGGCACCTGCCAGGACATCCGCAGTGACCACCTCCTCCAGCCCTGCCCCACCTGCCTACAGTAACTGCCACTCAGTCCATTTAAGCCAGGAAGGGCTGATTGCTCACAGCTCTCATGGTCCAATCATTCCTGAGCAACACAGGAGCTTTTGGGGGACATCTCATGTCCATGACACTTTTTTATAAGGACATTAATCCCCTCCGAGGCCTTACCTGGGGATTCATCTAAATCTAATCACCTCCCAACTCCCCACCTTCAAATACCATCTCTTGGGGGATTAGGGCCCCAACATGAATGCAGGAGGACATAAACATTCGGTCCACAACACTCTGACTTGTACACAATAGGGGGTGAACTTGGACTGTCTGAGAGAACATGTTTGTATCTGTTACCGCAGCTCACAGCACTCACAGGGAACACCCTGCCTCTGCCCTGTCACGTGCGTGGTGCTGCAGAGTGGGAGAATCCTGCTTGACTTCTAAACTGTGACCTTTCTATGATACTGGTGTTAATGTCACATTAATGGCAGAGAGAGTATATCTCACTGTTGATCTCCACCAAGCTTGCCCTTGGCTAGAGTGCACATCTGTGCATAAAAAGTTCCTACACACAAAACCTTCCCTAACACAGTATTCTAATATTGTACTTTCGGGTCTCTGTAAATTGGCAACAGGTAATTCTCCCATTAGTCATTTTAGTCATTCTGGAAATGGCTACTTGGAAAGGGGTAATGGCTATCTTGTCTGCTTTTCAAAGCGATGGGTAAAGAAATGCATATTCTCTCAAAATTCCCTATGAAAAATATCAAGATAGCTCTGTACCTATCTGATTACACACAAACATATACAAATAGTATACAGAAAAAGGTAATTGCCACTTACTGACCGAGGTAGTTTTAATCGTGGTGCCCCAAACACATGCTCAAATCCTAATCCTGCTCACTGTGAATGTGATAGTTCTATCTGCAAGATGTGACCAAATGAATCACTTTCGGATGACGAGGTACTTGAGGAGAGTGGGAACCCATGCAATGACTTGTGTCCTTACAAGAAGAGGGACATGTGGCCACATGGGAGAATGCTGTGAAGGACACAGGGCTGGGAGCACTGTGCCTGCCCTCCAGGGAGCTGCGGGGTGGCCGGCAACCCTGGCAGGTGAGAGAGGAAAGTCGGCACCGCTGCAGGGGCTCCCGGGAGGCGGCCTGCTGACACCTCCACCCCGGGTGTGTGCCCTCCAGCCCCCGGCGGAGGAACCCCCACTGCTGTGTGCACCAAGACTGGGGAAGCTTGCAGCGGTGGCCCTCAAAATTCACAGGCTTACCCTGGGACTTCAGCGAGTAAACTGCTCCACCTACCATAGTATTGTAGCTCACCACTGACGCAGGGCTGGAGCCCCTGAGCACCTGCCGAGGCCCTCAGCCCCAGCCCTGGAGCCCCTCAGCCCCAGCCCCAGAGCCCTGCGCTGGGAAGCCACTCTGTGCCTGGAGCCCACGACAGTGGGCGTGGCGAGGCCATTCTAGAGTGACACATTCCCATGGACAGAGGTTTTCTTTGTGGGTTTATGGCCGCCCACGCACCATCTGTGAAGACAATAGGAATAACAACAACTGCTGCTATTTTTACAAACGGGAATTTGGTAGTAAGTATTCTCTCCATTCTCGAATCTGCATGTGCATGTGTTTCCAATGGTGCTTCCTAACTGGAGCGCTCAGGGCAAGAGCAGAGCCTCAGGTTATTTTTTAATCATAATTTGGCCTGTAATATATATATTTTTAAATGTCACAAAGTGATGGAAACACTCTTTTTTTTTTCTGGAAATTAAAGCACCTATAAGCATTTTATGAACTTAATGGTCATTTGGTCAACACCATGGCTATTTAAAAAAAAATTAAGTATTAGCATCACTGTGGCTATTTGGGCAAAGGCTGCTTTAAAAGACAGAAAGCAGTTACTCAGGAACAATTCCAACAAAGACCTGGCTTATCCCACAGTGATGCAACAGAGCCATTATGCACTTATTTATCTGCACCGTGAATCACAACTTTAGGGCAGTATGTGTCTTTGTGGGCAGAAAAATAGTTCAGCTAGCACAGGAGGCCAAGGAAACCATGATTCCAGGAGCACCATGCAACTGGCCAATGCACGCTGCTGTCTTCACTCCTCATTTTATGACCGAGGACACACTAAAGCCCAGGGTTTATTTCAACTTCCCAACCTGATGCACATAGTTAGTGGCAAAGCTAAAATTCCGACCTGTGTTTTTCTGACTCTATGGATTTTCCCACACTGTCCTGCAACTGGATGTTTTCTCTATAAATCAGTGTACTGTTTTAAGTTCTCCTGAAAACAAATAGTGCGAACAAAAGAGAAGGTGTATTTTTTTATGTCTCAGGACTGAACTTATTATAAATAATATTGTTTTACTAATTAGCATAAGTAGAGCACATTGATGAATTAGATGAAGATTACTGTCCCTACCAAAAACTTTCTCATAGTATGACATTCTACAAAGCCAGCATGGGTAGACAGTGAGGGAGGTAGGGAGTTCCTAAATTGATTTATATGAGAAATAAGTAAAATTGTATCCCTACTTCATACCTGCAGATCACTTCCAGATAGATGAAAACCTTTAATATGAAAGTCAAAATTGTTGAAAAGTTTTAAAAACTATTTCAAAGATATTAAGCCATAAAAGAAATAAGAAATATATTCTACTACGTTTAAATTAAGGACTTTTATTAATCAACACACAAAATAAAGTGAAGAGTCATAACTTTGGAAAATATGATTGTAACATGTATAACAAAAAGCTTATTATCAAAATATCTATGAATCAAAAAGAAAAGGA
The DNA here is from genome assembly GCF_001458135.2 of Marmota marmota marmota. Lineage (NCBI taxonomy): Eukaryota > Metazoa > Chordata > Mammalia > Rodentia > Sciuridae > Marmota > Marmota marmota. The sequence goes on from NW_025999977.1 coordinate 56,849,808, forward strand.
AAAAAGATACGATAAATACAAGCAAATGTAGTCGTTTCATAAAAATAGTAAAACAAATTATGAATAAATGAATGACAAAATGTTCAACCTCATTAGTAATCACGAACATGCTAATTAAAATTCAAAATGTGTTACTATTTAACACGCAAGAGATGGGAAATTATAGTGCGACAGCATTGAGTGTGGGCGAGGCGCAGGCCCGGCAGCACAGCCCGGTGGTCCCTCAGCTGCCTGTGAGGAGACTGCAGGTGTCCAGGACTGAGTGCCCTCCTATGGCACCTCCTCCACCTGCAGAAACCCAACCTCACAGAGGAAAGAACATTGAGAAACCATGTTTAGCACAGAGTATTTAACAGTGAGATTGGAAAAGAACCACATGAATATCCATCAAATGCGGAATAGATGAGGCAGTGGCCGCGTACTTGGGGGATGGGGTGACGGTTATCGACTTCTGTTACCCCAGGGAAGGTGAGCTGGGAAAACCTGCCCATGGGCAATACCACCCAGAAAACAATCACGCAGATGTAAGGATTCCATCTGCATGAAGGACAGTCTTCTTACTTATGTGCGTGTGAAATCTATTAGGAAACACGGGGAGTGCTTAACACAGAGTGAGGGTGGAGGGAGCAGAAGAGCATGAGAAGAGCGCAGAAGAATCACACATGTTCTGGCCATTTTCTGTTTCTAAGGTTGACATGGGTGTTGGTTTCAGCATTAGAAAGTGAACATTTACTGTGCTATCTATCCCTTTGCTTATGAATGTGTTTTTCTAAAAATCAACATTTTAACCTTGCTGACACTGTGATTTCAGACTTCTGAGTTTTAGAACAGGAAAAATACATGTACGTACAGTTGTTGAGTGCCACTAAATCTGTGGTAGTGCACATCTGCAGCCCTGGTCTCCCAGCTGGGTCACAAGTACCTTCAGGTGGGAAGGAGCTGCAGTCATTCTAATGATACCCCTTCCTGCTTGAACTGCCCCTTCCCTGGATTCCTACTGGAAGACAGGAGGAGGAAGGGACCTTGCTCTGGCCACCCTGGAGGCCTCTCCTGGCCTTGGGACCTTGCAGCATCTCCTGGTTCCCCGCACGCCCTGCTCTCAACTCTTCACCCTGTGCACGTCTACCTGTCTATCAGGCCCTGACATTAATGTCACACTTTCAAGCCTTTTCTGATTCTCAACATTAATTAAGGCCTCCCACTGCCTGAACACCAGCATGAATATTCCCCCTGCTCACACCCCGCTCTCCTCTCTTCCAGAATCTCTAAGTGCTTTGCAACTGTGGAAAGAATTCACTCCACGGATGTTCCTGCTTGGTCACAGTTCACTGAGGGTAGAAGTCACCTGTGTCTGCCTGGTCCACGGTGCTGCAGTCAGTGAGTGGACAGGCAAGCTCTCAGGAAGTGTCTGGTGAGGGAGTCCACCAAAGTGAAAAGCCAATTTACACGAATCTCCAGTGATCCACCCAGCGTGCCCATCCACAGTTGCCCCACCCAGAGCCTTGCCCCTGCCACAAAGGGTGTCCCTGTGGGTTTGCATGCTGAAGCTGTGGCGGTGGCACTGCTGCTGGGCATGGAAAACTCGTCATGCATGCCACACTCTCCATTCCACGTTGCCTCTGTGGAGGGACACAGAGTCCCCCTGCGTCCTCTTTCCTCTCGCCTCTGCACAGGGCGCTGTGGTGTGGAGGGTTCACAGGCAACTCTGCAGGTTTTCTTTAGCCTGCGACTGCAGCCTGGGCCCTGGCAGAGTTGTAAATTCACACGGGGAAACACTGGAATTCAGAATCGCCTCTCCTGCAGAGTGGTTTATGTCTGGCTCCTTCCTCCTTGAGAATATCTCCCTGGGAGCTCTTAAATCCTCAGGCAAATAAGCCTTTGGGAGGAGCCAGCTACCCGCTCTGCTCAGCACCCACCACCATGTCTGAGTCCTGCTTTCTTCAAGAAAGGATTTAGACACACCACAGGTGGGCAGCTGAGATGAGTATCTTGAGATGGTCAAAGGATGAGGGCTTTTCTTCTTTCTTTCTTTCTTTTCTTTTTTTTTTTTTTTTGCAATACTTAGGTGGAAATGTTGAATGGTGCCTTTGTTAAGGGGTGAGGGCTGTGTTTGTTAAGGGAATCACCCTCCAGGGAGAGAGGGGACAGGTCCCCCAGCCCAGTATGACCCAAGGGTGTGCCAGCGACTGCAGCCTGCACCTGCAAGTGGGACCCAAGAGGGCCTGGGTGCTGCTGGCTCCCCGTGGTGGTCTCCATCCAGGCCCTGTCTGTGCGGCAGAGCTGCTGGTTTTGTTTACTATAAACAGTCAACACAGAGAATAGGCATCCTCCTGGAGGCCTAATGTTGCCTAATGCATCAGCAAGCAGCTCGCCGTCTCTGAGAGAACAGCAGGGCTAGGAGGGCAGGCTCCCCCGCCCCGCCAGGTTCTGCAGCTGTGTCCTGACTGTAAAGCTGGAAAAAACATAAAACAGGAAAGCAAGGTGTTGAAGTTGGCCTCAAGGTGCTGAATTCCTGACAACAGCTTATGAAGCAGTGCATAGGTGCCCCCTTGCTGATGAAGGTCGGGGGCAGCGGACATGAGACAGCCCCCCAAATGAACAGGGGGGTGTGTTTCAGAAACTGGGGAGTCCAAGCCAGGCAAGCAGGACTGACTTCTGGCACGTGGGGGAGCCACAGCCCAGCAGCATCCACCCAGGCACACTGAGAGTGTCTCACCTTTATTCTTTGGGGACAAAGGTTCAGGGAATGGAAAGATGTACATTTCAGTTTTTTATTATTGTTATTTTAAATATGAAACATCTGGTTGGTTTTCCTAAACGAATGCTTTTCTCTAATTTGCATAGTCATTATTAGAGGACTCTTTCGAAAAATATTTTGACTTTGTAATTACTAATTAGCTTTCTCAAAATGAAAAACAGGACACATTTATGAAAATATTTTTATACATAGTAAGCATATAAGATGGAAATTTTTAATCTTATTTATATTCTAATGATACACTTTTTCCAATACCAGTTATTATAAATGCAAGTGATTTGTACTGAAGATCATTCAGATAACCTGCCAATTCCAGTAGGACAGATACTTTTAGAAAGTTCTAGACATTTCCCAGAGAAGCTGAACCATGAGAACCTGTAGGTCCTGACTTCCTGCTGATCTCTCTTACGTCCTGAGCCAGCCTGGGAATAAACTGGCTCCTGGTTTGGAACCAGGGGCGAAGCCTCCCCAGGTTCAGCTGTAGCCAGCTCTCCTCTCCCATGGTCGGGGCAGAGGTGGCCCTTTCCTCTTCTGTCCACGGCAGCTCTCTGACTCATCCTGGAAAGCACAGTGTGGGTGAAGGCACCGTGGGCCACTTCCAGCCCCGAGTGTTCCTGTCAAGCAATCCTGAGCAACGGCTTGAGAACAGGTCACTAAAGCAAGGCCTTTTGGGCCATCAACCCCCCACGGCGGGCAGCAGGAGTCACCCCACCAGAGACCACTATTTAACCAAATATGAACTTATTTTGCAAGCAGCTGAGCCTGCTGGGCCTGGGAGTGTGCATAACCTGACACAGGCCCCAGTGAAGAAAGACCAGAGAGGCGCCAGGAGTGTGATAGGATGAGCCCAGTTCCAGCTGTTGAGACCCGTGCCTCTCTTCCTCTGAGCCATGACTTTGGTGCCTAAACCCATATACTGTCTATTTGCTGCTCTTCTTACCAGGGAGTTTTATTCATGTCTGTCCCACCACAAGGCCAATTTCTGGAGCACGGAAGACAATTTTGGGTCCTGGATGGAAAGTCCTCTCCTTTGCTCTTGTTGATGCTGACCATGTCTTCCTCCTGGTCAGAGGTTCAGAAGGCTAGAACCTTCCTTTCCCAGCCGCTCTGCAGAGCAGGTGTCTGTGAAACCCGGTTCTGGTCAATGGCAAGGAGGGAGGTCAAAGGGAACTTAGGGCTAGAGACCCTCCTCCTCCAGGGCTCTGGGTCTGTCATTGCACCAAGGCTGCAAGGACTCTGGAAGCAGCAAATGGTCAATGTGGGGGAGGGGGGGTCATTTTTTCTAAACCAGAAATAAGATGGCATTGGCTGACCCTAGAGCATCCAAACAAAGTGGACTCCAGCAAGGACAAGCTGGGTGGGAAGCAGGTCACTTGTCTTTTCCCATCTTGGCTGGTGGCTCAGCTGCTCAGCTCTTCTCTGTGGCTGCAGTTGGTCCCCTTCACCTCAGTGCACCTCCCTGCACCCTGACCTGCACAGCTTCCAAAGCCACTGGGCTCTGAAGTGTCTTTCTCCATTGTGGCCTCCCCTTACCTTGACTTACACAAGTTTTGCTGGTTTGTCTTCTGATCTTTGTGGTATTTCTTGCACACTATCTGCATTAGCTTGTCCTGCACTGCTGTGTAGGTACCCGGCCAGGGTCATTGGTCTTATGAATAGGGCTGCAGCTTCAGAAACAAGTGATGGGTCAGCTGGCCCTGTGCTGAACAGGGCAAGATGTGCGCATGAGGGAGGATCCTGAGATGATAGCCTACTGGCCTGAACTGGACCTGGTGGGAGGCCCTCTCTCCAATGCTGTGAGAGGGTCTAGAAAGCACCCTAATGTAATTTTTGTCAGACACGAGATGAGAATGAACTCTAATGACATGCATTCTGTCCATTAGTGTCATCTCTTTACCTGACTCAGTGAAGTTATTACAAAACCTGCTCGTGACAATAATCAGAGCAATACAAGGCTGATGTCTCAATGCTACATACCCTAGATAGTAGATATTAGGAGACTGATTTAATAAACATGAGCAGTGGTAAGTTTTAGTTGATATCTGTAAAACCAGGTAATAAAATTTATCATTCTTAAATTCATCCTTATGATGTGTAGGTTAATATATGAAATCAGATACTTGATTTGGATAACATAATTTATAATAAATGCATGTCATCACCTCTTATCTCCCAGGGTCTTACTTATTTCTACACTTTATTCAATTAAGAAATCCGCTAAATTTATAAACTATTCATAGGTTATATTAAAGAAGAACCTTGAAGTTTAGAATTAAATTTGCCAAAAGCTGCCTGTAGTAAGATGGTTAAAAAGATGTATTTCTTGAAATGAATGAAAGATTTAGAAATTTCTCATAATAATGAAATGTATAAAAAGATCTGCAACATAATCTGAATGCATTTGGAAACTTAGACGTGGTTTGTTTGTGGATACTAACTACAAATACAATCTTGCAACCATGTAATGTTGGCCTCAGAAATAAGTCATTAAGGTGATGATAAGGCTAAAGATTTCCTAGTGGTGTCAAAGCCATCAAAACGTTGTAGCCCACTGAGCCAATGGCACAGACCTGTAATCCCAGAGACTTGGAAGGCATAGGCTAGAGGATTGCACATTCTGGGCCTTGGCAATTTAGCAAAGCCCTAAGCAACTTAGCAGGAACCTGCATCAAAATAAAAAATAAAAAGGGATGGGAATATAGCTTAGTAGTAGAGCCCCCCTCCCAGGTCCAATCCCCAGTACAAAAAATAAATGTATCCCCAAACATCACTCATGCATTCATGTTGATGCTGATATAACAGGTCAGTCTAGCACACACATTTATATGTGCACGTGACACCTGACAATGATAAGAAGTAACTGAGTTATGTGCCCACCACACTGTACAATTCATTATTGTTTTAGTGTGTACTCCTTCTTCTTAAAAAAGTTACTGTAAAGCTCTGCTGCGTTATATTGACAGCAGCTCCACAGGTCTTGTGTTTACCGCATCTCTTGATTGCATGGACAGGCCATCTCCAGTGATGGATGTACACCATCTGGGTGTGTGTGAGTTTACTTCAGGATGTTCACACAACAACAAGATCACCTAATGATGCTGTGATGGTTTAGATATGAGGTCATAATATGAGGTCATACCCCCCAAACTCAACTTAGTCAATGTAGCAAAGTTCAGAGGGAAATGATTAGATCATGAGAGCTATGATCTAATTGGTTGGTGCATGAGTCCATCTGGTAGATTAATATTGGAAGGACTGCTGTACTGGGTGGGCACTGACGGCGGGTGGGGTGTGGCTGCAGGAAGCAGGTCACCGGGGTTCTGCCCTTGAATTGCTGGGTCCTGGTTCCTTGCCCTCTCTCTCTACTTCCCAGATGACATGAGCTGAGAAGATTCCCTGCATTGTGCCCTTCCACCATGACAGTCCACCTCATCTTGGGCCCAGTTATGGAGTTGGCCCACCGTAGACTGATCCTCTGAAATGGTGAGCCAAAATGAGCTTTCTGCTTTGCAATTGTCATTGTTGGCTTTTAGTCCCAGCATTGAAAAGCTGACTAACACAAATTTGTTTTTCAGAACATATTCTTTCATTAAGTAAAATAATTGTAAGTTTATTTACTTTTCTTTGGTTGAATAGGCATACATTGAACTAATGTGTTGATGTTTTCATAAAGTATGGCATTTAGGGAACTACAGTTTTATATTTTCTGAAAAATGTTAATTGGATGGAAAATTGTCATCATGCTAGAGTAAACAGATTCCTATTCAACATGCTTACTGCAGACCCACTATGTGGCAGCCCTTGCTCTGGCTGGTTTCTAAGAGCTGTGTCTATTGGAGAAGGGTCTTAGCCTCTCTTGACCTTGCTTTCCTTTTTTTTTTCCCCGCCTGGTACTTGGGATTGAACCCAGGGGCGCTTACCCATTGAACCACATCCACAGCCCTTTTAAATTTTTATTTTAAGACAGGGTCTCGCTAAGTTGCTTAAGGCCTCGCTAAGATCCAGAGTCTGGCTTTGACCTTGTGATCCTCCTGCCTCAGCCTCCTGAGCTGCTGGGATTACAGGCATGGGCCACCATACCTGGCATCACACTTCCTTTTCTTAGGTTTACTTGCGTGTAAAATGGGGTGACATCTGTGGGCGTGTGACACTGAGGGTCCTACAAGTGTGAAAGAGCAAACAAACAAGCCAAGCCCTTATCTGCATTTTCAGCAAGGACTTGATTTTGAACGTAGTATATTTCCTTCCTGAGGTTCCAGCATTCCCCAGAGTGAGTGCTGACTGTGTGCAGAGCTCGGCCCCCCAGGCCACACACAGGCCTCCTCTGCCCACACTGGGGTCCTGCTTTCTGTCCCAGGCTTTGAATGGCACCTCTTCCTCCTTGCACTCAGCTTGGGACTCCTCCTCAGTGGAGCTGCCCTCTTTGCCTGGCCCCCGTGTCCCTGGGTGTGCTTTTCCCCCCCTCAGCCCACCAGAGTCCTTTCAGCAGGGCATCCCACCCTTCCCCAACCCGCTCCTGCCGCAAAAGGAACCGTGCCTTCCTGCTGCTGTGGGTGGCATCCCACTGTTGAGCTCTTCAGAGGTGATCCTCTCCTACTCCTGCAGCCCCTGCTCCTGCGGGTGTGGCTTGGAGACTGTGGCTTTGGGCTCTTTGCATCCTGCCTCCCTCTCAACCTGTGGTCCAGCAGCCTGTTCTTTCTTGCTGATTTTGCCTTGATCCTCTGCTGGCTCCCAGCCAGAGACATGGTTCTCTCCCTGGAATCCCACATGCTGCCTCCTCCTGCTCCATACTGGGACCAGTGCAGCCAAACTAGCAGGTTCCAGCAAGGGGCAGTTGGAGACTAGAAAAAATAGAGTCACACACACAGATCTTGAAGATAAAGCTGGGGTCAGGTAGAGTGCTGCTCTCTGATGGAGGAGCAGGTCTAAAAAAATTACACCAGCAATCTTTATATATATATATCTCATTGATCAGATTAAAGACTATGCAAGCAGTATTCTTTGTATTCATGAAAGTTACAGAGTTAGCAACAGTATGCAGCTATTTCCTCAGTTACATTCTACAGTTGCAATGTGCAATGTTAGGAGCTTTGTGCAGCTCTCAGTAAGTCCATGGTTTAAAGTTACTAATTCAGATTCAGGAGCAGGTGAAACATTGTGAAACATTGTGGTTATCTTAGCAAGGAAGTTTCTTCATTCCCAGGAGCCTTGTGCCTGAGAATAAGGTCAAAGCTGATAAGCCTCTCCCAACAGAGTCTCCCCATGGAGAGCATTGCCATAGCAACCAGGCATCCTCCACCTTTGCATAGAAACTTTCCCAGTCACCAAGCATGCCACAGACATGAAGTCCTCACGGACCGCATTCTCAGACCCTCGTCTTCCAATCACTGTCAGTTCTCTCCACAGATCTGGGCTTGTTTGTTCTGCTCACATAGCTTTTCACATTTTGAGACCCTGCTCAGGGCTGCACCCTCATCAGACCTGCACCTGGGAAGGTAGAACAGGCCCCAAGAGCAGAACATGGCGAGACTCTTGTGCACTCGGCTCCCAGCCCCTCGCTCCCAGGGTCGTGCCCCAGCTGTGCTGTCTGGATGTGCCTCTGAGCCCTGCTATCACAACCCTCTGGTTCCCCATTAGGCTCAAAATCCAAAGCCCCCAGCCCTCATGTCATATCTCAGACCAGTGAGCATGGTGTCTGTCCTTCATGTCTCTGATATTTGAGCCCCACGTTTCTGGAAGTGCTAACTGTGATGCCACAAGCTTGGCCTCACCCCTGCCTCCACTGGCCCCTGCTCTATCCCCGAAGCCAGCCCTGCATTAGCCATTTTCCCTAACTGTAACAAAATAACTGAGATACTACACTTAAAACAAAAAACAATGTCTCTTTTGACTCTGGGTTTTGTAGTTTGGGGTCGTGGTCAGTTGTCCCCAGTGTCTTTGGGCCTGTGGTAAGGTGATGCGTCATGGTGTGAATGCCAGGTCACCAAAGCTCTCACTTCATGACTGGAAAGTGAGAAAGAGAGGAAGAGGGGGGCCTGGGCCCCACTGTCCCCTCCAAGGACACACTACCAATCACACAACCTCCTTCTACTACGCTGCGCCTCCCTGCTAGTCGGCACAGCCTGGGAACTGACCTTTTCATATGTGGGGCTTTGGGGGACATGTATCCACACTCCAGCAGCTGGGCCAGCGACAGTGTGTTGAGAAGCCCTGGGGAGGAGGAGCGCCAGGTCTTGGTGGGTGGTGTGCTGAGGCCACTCTTTGGGGGTCCTCTGATCCCCAAGCCCTGGTAGTGCAGGCTCTTTAAATTTAGGCAAGACCTCAGAGCTATGGCTGAAGCTTGCCGGTCTGCTGGGAGCCATTAGCCAAGTAGGTATGACAATTTCCTTGCCAGCGTACCCCATGTTGCTGACATTTTGCAGTGACATTGAATGTAGTTGACCTTGCTCAAGGACCAGGGCGGATTAGGGTGTTCCCGGTTTAACATAATCGTGTTTAGGGCGTTCCCAGTTTAGGTTCCAGGTTTAAGGTTTAAGATTATTCCTGCTGGGAATAGGGCGTATCCTGCTGCCTGAGTTCCCCTTGAGTTCTCACGGGATTCAGACAGTATATTTTGGGAGACAGAAGCCCAGTGAAGGGGAATTTGGGAGAGAACGTGGATTTGGGCAGAGAACGTGGATTTCCCCAGAACGTGTTTGTATACGGCTGGTGTGAGTTCGGGAATAAAGAGTTGCTGTTTGAATCTACAAGCTGTGTGGTGGCTCGTGATTTTGTGCCCAGCCAGACTGCGGCACCGGTCCATCTGTTTGAACCGATCCCTTGGGTTTGGATTCAGCCGGACAGATGAAGCCGCAGTCGTCTGGACACCCCTCATTGGCAGAGCCGGCCTGACTCTAGGACTGAGCAAACTCCCCCCAGATGGTGTGGTTTTGGAGGCTCTGCAGTGGCCACATGCCTCTCCCGGCCGCGCCCCTGCCCACCTGCCCATGTGGGTTTGTGTTTTCCATTTCTGTCCACAGAATCATCCTGGGAGTCTCAGCCCCTAGGAGAGACCCGGGGCCGGAGTGGCCCTGGGCTCTTCACGCCATCCCAGGGTAAAGGAGGGTGCAGGCTGTGTTGGCACTGGTTACCACAGCCTGCCCTTTCCACCTGGGTTTGAGGATGCTACAATAAAAACTGGTAACAAAGTAAAATAAATACGTTTAAAAATGTGGAAAACTCTGATAAAAATAGGAAAGAGGGTTGGGACCTAACAGGAGGCCTCTGTCTAGGGCCACTTTATCCTGAAGCATCTTCTACAAATATTGGCAAGGTAAGCAGCTTTAGACATGCCTGCCCTGGGAACTGGCATAATTATTTCTGCTTTATAGGAAGAAAGTGAGTCCCCTGTAGCTCACATGGGTTGCCTTACATTCTGTATTTCATATATATAATTCAGGTAATTTTGAAACCCAATTTTATCTAGCCCCAACATTTTTTTTAAACCCTATTCCACTTGGTTTTGAAACTCAGACTTGGCAGTCACCATGGTCCCCTTAAGACTTTTGCCTAAGCAAGTCCTACATATGGGTGTTGACAAGAGAGGGTGACTAGACTTGGAAGGTATTTCTAGTTTACAGACTTAAAAGGGAATATAATCTTCCCTACACAGGAAATGCTGAGGAATTAATCTTGTTTCACTGAAGGAAATAGCATGAGACCAATGGGGACGAGCCCAGGTACATTAAGTCGCCATTGGAGCATGGTTTATAATGCTGCAGCATTAGTCACATTTACACTGTGTCTGACTTTTTTTCCCCCCAAAATGCCTCATTTCAATGCTGACAGATTGGTTGGCATCATGAATGTCTTTGATGTGTATTCATAAAATGGTGTGACTTGTGAAAACGTGTTATAGAAAACTGCTGCTACTCGGACTAATTTCACCCTAGCAGTTGATTGACATCAGGACTTGTGCAAAAGTGAGTCTGCTGAGAATTGGGGCTTCAAGCAGCGTGCTGTCAGATGATATTTAACCCCCCTTTTGCTCAGCGAACTCTAAAAACTGAGAAAGCAGCCATGGAAATGGAGATGCAGCCTGCGTCTTGTCTGGATGCTTCTTTCTGAGTAGCTTGTATTTACTTTTTCTCAATCTCTAAATTTTCATTTTTAAGAAAAAAAGATTATAATGCCCAATTTTGGACATCTGGGAGATAAAAGGATACAGATATGTTTATTTCTTTCCAAATAGCACCTTCACTTTGACCTCAAAACACAGAAATGCATATGATGTCTTATGGCAGGACAAGGAAAACCATGCTCTTGTGTTTTCCTGTTTTCTCGCCATCCTGAATGGTTTTTAGTAGCTCAAAATTCTGACAGAGGAATTCCTAGTACAGAGATGGGCCACAGCAAGCCTTCAGCAGAATAATTCCTTTCTCTTGGAAGATACCTGCACAGCAGTTTGTTCCTTGAGGGCTTTCTTAGAGACCAGGGGCCCATTTTGTGCCTTGGTGTCTGTCCCCCACCCAGCCAGGGTCAAGAGCTGGCTCCTGGGTGAGGCCATGTGTATGCAGGTGGGAGGCACTCATGTCACCAGAGTGGGTTCAAACCTTGTGGTCAAGGTCAGGACACACTTGGCAGCTCCTCAGCTGTTTTCTTCAACCTGGAAGCAGCTGCCACTCAATCTGGTGACATCTACACGATCAGCATGTTTCACACCTCTTAGAAGCAAGAAACACAAGTATTCATGTAAGACTAACCAACACCAAATATTGTCACCTCTAAAGAAATAGAGAAATGACTCTCAGTGGCTCAATCACTGCTTGTGATGGCCTTTGCCACAAGGCTGCAGGAATCGCTCCCCAGCATGCGTGTGCATGTGCACTGCTTGGTCTCACACTCTTCCCTCCCCCGAATGAGTCTAAGGATTTTCATCACAGCAATGAGATGGCATTTCTTCTTCTGTTTCCACTTATACCAGAGAGGAGTCATGAAAACAACAAGCAGCAATCTTCGATATTATTTGACTGATAATATCGGGGCCAAGCATCCAGAAGGCTGTCTTCTAGGTGAAGGCAGTGACCATGTTTCAGCTGCCATTTATTAAGCACCCAACAGGGCCAGTCATGGTGGACGACAAACAACTGTCAATCTTGAAAACCACCAGATGTGTGGTCCTCCTTCTTAGTAGAGTGACCAAGTGATCGAGTTTCATGCCTTACATCATGTCGCAGCCAGTGCCTTTCAGAACCTGGGTTGGAGACAGTACTTCTCTGCCACCAGCCAGTGTCCCAGCCTCCTCTAGTACCTACTGAAGGTCACGACCTTCTAAACCTGAAACCTAGCCACCCAAGCTTTTCCCACTCCTGTTCCCTGCTCCTTGTTGAAGCGTACAGGCACAAGCGCTCTGTGTCTGCTTGGTTTTGATCCTGATTGACCAGAGGCTGAGGTGTTTGAGGGTAGGAATGGGTTTCCTTCCACTCTAAGGTTGACAGTTCCTTTGGGTGAAAAGCTGAAGCCCTGGGGGTCACTGCACTACAAGGAGACGCCACACTCCATACACAAGGCAGCTCATGCCCTTTAAGAGACTGCTCCTCCGGCTTGGACACACAGACACAGGTGCCTCTCCTTTCAATACCTGTTCTTTCTGTAATTTTTCTGTGGCACTTAATACTAGTCTTTCCTGGGTGTAGACTATTGATTTTATTAGTGATCTTCAGAAACAATTAGGAGACAGCTGTAGTCTTCTACCTTTTGTCCTTAGACAACTACAATAAAAGTGAATAAATTGTGAGTGGAACAATTTAAGAAAAATGGACTCTGAAATAGCACACTTTTCATCTCTTTAGGAAAAAGGCACCTTGGTAAAATTGCTTTGATATATTTATTTGAATACTTTAAAGAAAAAGATTTAAAAAATAAAATATTTTCAAAATAAACTTATGCTAATTTCAAAAATTATTTTCAGCCTCCTCCACAGAATTTCAAAATGCAAAGGACCTGGGGACTTAATCCTGGGGATGTGGCTTCTATTAGTGACTTTAACAAAAAGATAGCATTATAACTCCTAACAATTACATAATCAACTTCAGATTCATTTTGTCAAGTTGCAAAAGGGACAAATTATCACTCAATTTGAAGAGGTTTTAATACAAATTAAAGAAAACAAAATGTTTAGGAAAATTCCAGCCAAGATGACATATAAGTTTCTATGAAAGGTATGTAGTGTGTCTCTGCCATACCTCAAGTGAAAGCAATTGTTCATGAAAGATTTTAATATGTGTTGGTTATGCATTAGGTGTTTACAGAGCAGTACAGTGACACACATCTCCCCGACCTGGAACAGAGTGGGTAAAGGCGCTGGACATATTTGACCTGGAGCATGGAGACAAGGACCAGTCAATGGAGGCCAGGAATTTGACGTGGGTCTCAAAGGAATGCACCTGTATTCTGTATTCTGCTCCCTGGTTGCATGGGAGCAATGGTCTCTTTAGCTCCTAGGCCTGGGCTGAAGACAATGGTGAGCATGGTGTGGAAGCCAACGAGCTGCCTGCCTGGTGTGAAGGGAAGAGAGTGAGAAGCTTCTCTCCTGGAACCACACAAGTCTGCACTCGGGTGGGAACTCCAATCTGGCTTCCAGGCTGCAGCTGTGAACTGCATGTGGGACTCAACTCTGTCCCATGGGAGTGAGAAAGGGAGAGAGAACCACTCCGAGGACTCTTTCAAACAAAAGGCACACGGAGCTGAAAAGAAGGAGAAGTCACTCTCTACAATAACACGAATGAAGCCACCTGGAAGTGGTTTTGAATAAGACTGATGTATCAGCCTTGGACAATACTGTGACTTGCTTACGTTCATCTGTGGAATCAAGCCAGAATACTTAGTGAACTTCCCACTGGAAGTAACTGGGAGTGGGGGAAAGTGTTGTATGAAGACCAATGCTGTCTTAATTTTATAATACACTTCGTCCTCTGGTGTTATTGTTATACAGTGAAGCACCAGATTTGCAATAAATTAAGAAACAAAATATTCAACTACAAAATGCAACAACAACAGAACAGAATGATGTGGATTCTCAAAATGATTTTGGGGAGTCTGACATCCACAGTCAACACCTGAAGTCATTCATGCAACAGGAAGAGAGTCTGCCCAGAAGTCACAGACTGACAGTCATTAATAGAATCCCTGGTCCCTACGTCACCCAATACCTTGCTCATTACTAATATTAGCTTCAAATTCTGCCTCTTGCTCACATTTCCTCCTAATGAAAAGGAAGAGGAGGAAGAGCAGGAGGGAGGCTGCCTGCTCATCTGTGCTAACACGTCAGATCATTAAGGACACCTGTCAGGGACAATGCAGAAGAGTGGCAAGAGACGCTCCCTCCATGGGCCCAATCCCCGATGGACTGACAATAAATTCTAAAAAAGTATTTTTTTAAAAAAAGTACTTTAATATTTTGGAAAATTGTCCTAAAGGCCTGCAAAAATGAAGAAACAGCAACATCTATTCAGTAAAATCTACTAGACCTGGGATAAAGTAGAGTCACGGCACCACTGTAGGTAGGTCACTTTGGAGAAAGCTAAGGTTTTCCTCTGGGGCCATGTTTAGGGTTTGGTGATTCACAGAAGGAATACTACCTTCTCAAGAAAATTTCTCAAAGAAAATTTCCATACCCAATTCTTTAATTTATCCAACCAGTGGAACAGAGCCTTACTAAGGGACTTTTTCTTACCAGTCTTCAGAAGGCCAATCACTGCCTCCAGGTAGGAAGCCCATCCTCATGAGAGGCATGGAGGGATGATCACAGTCCCTAATAGCAGCTTGAACACTTTCCAAGGTGACTGCAGCCAGGCACAGGCTGGGTGGGCTATGTGCAGCCCCTCCATGAAGAGTCATTTCTGTGGCTCTTCCCATAGTCGCTGGGCATGTGCGAGCACATTGGCATGAGGGCCCAGCTGGTGACTGGTGCTCCAGCTCCTGACACACACACATGCTCCAACAGCACGGGATCCCTGGGGGCTCGGGTGGGTCAGGAGTAGTATTATTATATTGCTTCTTTTTAGTTATATATGACAATAGAATTCATTTTGACATAATTATAAAAACATGGAATATATCTTGTTCTATAGCTTTAAAACTCACCTTTTCCTAAAAGCATAGGCTTTTAAATATCATTCATGCATACACTTTTTTCTTTAATGATCTTGACCTTATTATGATCTGTCACTTGTTCAACAAGTGAACTGTCCATTCATTTTTAAGTTGAAGTGTTGTGTTTAACCTATTAATAGTAGAAGATTCTTGCAAAGTTTTCAGAAAATATAAAAATATCCCAAAAGGCATGGTCCAAGAGACTCGAAAGGGACTTGGAGTCTTGATACAAATTTACATCATGTTAAGATAAAAAAAAATACAAAACTCTTCTCCTTAATCTCTCCACACAAATATTCTCAGACTACTGAATCTTACATCTCTGAAATCAACTCTCTGGTTGGAGTCTCTGGTGTAGTTTCTAAGGCCCCTTGAATCAAGGAGAAGACATGCTGCCATCTTGCACGTTGTTGACCTCCATGAGTAGACGCAGGAAAACACAAGACAATAGCACACTCGGGAGCTCCCCAAGGCCACGGGTTCCAAACCACCCAAGATCTGGCGAGCGCCACCAGGAACCTAACAAAGGTACATATCCCAGGGCTATACCCCACTCTTTGCATTTAAATTCACAGGAGTAGCCCAGAATTCTACCTTTTCCCCCTACAGCATTTTGAGGAAATGTCTATGTGACATGTGGCTTACTTTGGGATGCACTGCAAAAAGGCAGCAGTGGGCTGTCCCAACCTCCAGAAAGCCCCTCCTTGTCCAACCTGTCCTTGGTGAGAAGCAGGGGTCCTTTTCCACCTATCAGGGTTTCCACTCCAAAATCCTCTTTCTGCATACTGCCTACACCAGGAATTCTCAAAGTGTGCTCCCCAGCCTCTGCAAAAAGCCTGAGACACCTGCAGGGCATCCATGGAATTAAAATTATTTTCATAATGCCACTAAGAAATCACTTCCTTTCCCACTGTGTTGGTATTTGTTCTGGTAGTAGGAAGGCAACAGTGGACATCGGCAGATGTCTCAGCACACCTCAGTGACAGCGAGCTAAGGTGCTCTACCCCACCCAGAGTCACAGGAAAAAGCCAATTTAATCAAAAATGTCCTTGATGAAAACTTGCAATTATCATTTCATTAAATCTTGACCATATGGATATGTCTTTTTAATGTCTGTGCAAGGAAAGGGAAAGTGCACCTAAAGCACTTTGACTGAGTACGGAAACACCATAGTCATCCCCAGGAAAAGCACTTAAAGAAGAGAGTTTCAAGCTAAACTGCGCTTCACACACCACACAGCATCTGCTGGAGAGAACAACTGACAATAGGAAAAATCCGGACAGTTAAGGCTGGAGCATTTGGGAGATATTTTCTCAGAAATGAAGGGAGTGACTGACATTTCAAGGAAAACAAATCACAATATTTGCTGCAGATAATAAAATTTGAGCTCTGAGGTGAAAATTAGGATTTTGTAGTGCTGCTTCAATCTGCCACCATGAGCTTGACAGCACCCCAATATCTGAAGACATCTTGATGAGATTGGTGATATTATTAATGCCTGTGCTTTTTGATATTACATAATGATAAGAGTAAATACTTGGAAGGTCTATATAAACCAATATTCCCCAAGTGATTAGTACCTAGTATCACAAAATCAAACATGGGAAAGATCTATTTACAGTGTAGAATAAAGCAATGAATCTTGGTATAGCATGATATGCAAGTATTTCATACTGTGAATAACTTTTAAGAAAATATCATTTGTCAAACTTAGGCATGGTTTTAAAGAACATTCACAATCATCTAAAAAAATTATCAAAATGCTCCTTCCTTTGTGCATATTATATGATCCTGGATTTCTTTATACCTGAGCCTAAATAACTTATTAATAAAATGAATGCACATAATAAAATACAAAAGTCTTCTATAAAGCTAGATATTAAAGGCAGTTATGAAAATGTAAAGAGATAAAAAGAATATCATTATTTTCATCATTTTTAGTATTTGAAAAATGTTTTATGTAAATATACAATTCATGTTTACCAGTAGCAGTTATATTTAATTAATAAATATTTTTAAAAGTTTTATTTTGTAATATTTTAATTTATAATAACTATATTCATAGGTACTAATTTGATTTATAATATAATAAAATACATACTGTTAGATATTACCTACATAATTAAAATTTTCTTATGGTACCAAGTAACTTTTGAAGAGTAGAAAGTGATCCTGCAACCCAAAAACTTGAGAATCATTCCATGGTTCTCATTCATCTCTCCTTTTTTTGTTCATCCCAACAGAAGGAATGTTTTCTTGCCCATCCTAGGATAGATATAAAGCTCATTTTGTGGAAGTGAGGATGTTGGTTGTTGGATATTGCTCTGCAAAACACCTCATGTTTCCAAAATAATAAATATCTCCCACTGCCAACAGGTAGAGAAGGAGGCTCTGCTCCACCTCCTTGCAAGAGGAGGAAGGAGAGAAGCAGGAGTTCTTGTACAGGGAGCCTCCCCTCCTGTTGTACCATGTCGCCGGTCAGTACTGATCTGTGTCCCTCCTTCTCCTCCATGTGCATCCTTGCTATCGCTGTGCGCAGACTCTCCCAGCCCACATCTCCACTTGAAGAACCTCCATTCATTGTCAAGACAAAGCTAAGCAACAGTGCCTGCTTCAGTGGCCTCACCCTCCTTTGTGCTACTTCAATGTGTGTGTTTCCTACTTAGCAGCATGATCCAGGGTGCTGGAATTGGCATTGTGAGTTTAGTGGTGACTTCTCAAGCACCAGGGCCATCGTGCAGAAAGATAAGCTTCAGATGTGATCAAATTGAACCTAGATCACAAAACATATTTGATCCCATTTCCCAGAAATTAATAAGAGACAAACAATTTCATTCAACCCAGAGTTTTCTTGTTCAATTCTGAGTCTTCTCTTTCTTTTTTGCCCTCTGGTCTGCAGCAGAGACTGCACTAGGAGCTTGCATGGAAACATGCAACCTGGATTCTGTGGCTTACAAATAGGCATGGTTTGCTGTCAGCCTGAAGGTCAGAAGTATTATGGGAACTGGCTGCAAAATAAATAGGGTGCATGAAAGTGGGAAGTAAGGATGGATACAAGTGTGGGGAGTTGCATATCAGACGTGAATTTTGGTGAATCATGAGGTGGCTATGAATTAGGGTCAATAAACCTAAAATTAGAGAGAGCCTGAGTTTTGTGAGCATGACAGGAACACAGAGAGAAAGGAAATTGGTTCTAGTGGTGATTGTTTCAGGCTCTGTGTCTTAGTAATTGCAGCCCCATGAGCCCAGCACAAGAACTCACCGCAATCCAGAGGAAATGATTCATGCTGCAGCCTCTGGACAGTGGAAGGATGGAATTGGCTTTGAAGTGGCAAATCTTGTTATAAATTGAATTCTTCTGATCAAGTAGCTTTCGGTCATTTAGAATTCACTTTAAAAGTGTCCTCTTGCAAGTTCCTGTAAAATGCTGAAACTTGGATATCACTGTAACCTCGGGAAAAGATTGCTCTGAATGAAATTGCAGATTTGGCAATTTTCTCCATTGTTCCACAATCACAGATGCATTATACAGAGATAGTCAGCGAATGCTGGACTAGTCCGCGTCTCCTTTCAGATCTCAATCAGGTGGGCATTTTAGAAAACAGCAGTGTTCTAGGAGGGCCCTTCAAGGCTCATTCTGCTCTGAGGTCAGTGTGCTCACAACCCTAAACGTGACAGGGGACAGAGGAAGAAAAGAGAGTGGAAAAGTCAGAAAGACTGGGCTACTTGGGAAAATCCTTTCAGGGGAAAGAATTATCAGATTTCAATTTGTCTTTCCATTAACCTGCAAAAGCCAATCAAACTTACAAAATTTATATTTACCTACCAACTTCTCAATAATAATAAATGCAAAATGAAAAAAAAATTTGTATAATGGATACATTATGCTTAGTCTATACAATATCCTATCTATCTATCTATCTTTTTTTAAATATTGTTTAGTTGTCAATGGACCTTTATTTTATTTATTTATATGCGATGCTGAGAATCGAACCCAGTGCCTCACACATGCTGGGCAAGCTCTCTACCAGGGAGCCACAGCCCCAGCCCCCATCTGTCTATCTTGCTGTACAGTTAGCCATCCCGATACAAGGTGGCTTCAGGCACTGTCATGCAGTTCTCTTACCCCTGGTTTGCTGGGTGGGCTGCAGGATGGCTGACCTGGCCTGGGCACGGTAGGGCACCTCTGCTGGGCACTGCTCCTTCAGGTGTGTGAGCTGGGCTTCTAAGCCGAGTGGCTTAGCCTAGTTGTCCATCTCATGATTATGACAAAGTGAAAGGCAAGAGAAACACACAGCCCTGAAGTCTCAACATGGAGCTATTCTGTCACTGCCTCCTTCTTCCAAAGAAAGTCACAAGACAAAGTCCAAAAGAAAGGATAGAGATCACACTCCACTTTTTTAAGAGGAGTTCCAAGTTTTACATCAAAGCACTCAGACACAGGAAAGGGTGAGAAAACAGTAACAGCAATGAATAGGCCAGAATATTCTTTTTAATTTACTTTTTATTTATATATATGACAGCAGAATTATTTACAATTCTTATTACACATATAGAGCACAATTTTTCATATCTCTGGTTGTATACACAGTATATTCACACCATTCGTGTCTTCATACCTGTACTTTGGATAATAATGTCCATCACATACCACGATCATTTCTAACCTCATGCCCGCTCCCTTCCTCTCCCACCCCTCTGCCCTATCTAGAGTTCATCTATTCCTCCCATGCTCCCCCTCCCTATCCCACTATGAATCAGCCTCCTTATATCAGAGAAAACATTCAGCATTTGTTTTTTTGGGATTGGCTGACTTCACTAGCATTATCTTCTCTAACTCCATCCATTTACCTTCAAATGCCATGATTTTATTCCCTTTTATTGCTGAGTAATAATTCATTGTGTATATAGGCCACATTTTTTTTATCCATTCATCTACTGAAGGGCACCTAAGTTGGTTCCACAACTTAGCTATTGTGAATTGTAGTGCTATAAATGTGCAATAGTAACAAAAACAGCATGGTATAGGCACCAAAACAGACCGTGCAATAGTAACAATAGTAACAGTAATAGTAATGTGGCCGGGTCCCTGTAGTATGCTGTTTTTATGTCCTTTGGGTATAGACTGAGGAGAGGGATCGCTGGGTCAAATGGTGATTCCATTCCCAATTCTCCAAGAAATCTCCATACTACTTTCCATATTGGCTTCACCAATTTGCAGTCCCACCAACCCTGTGTGAGTGTGCCTTTTCCCCCACATCCTCGCCAACACTTATTGTCGTTTGTCTTCATAATAGCTGCCATTCTGATTGCAGTGAGATGAAATCTTAGAGAGGTTTTAATTTGCATTTTTCTAATTGCTAGTGATGATGAACATTTTTCATATATTTGTTGATTAATTGTACATCATCTTCTGAGAAGTGCCTCTTCAGATTCTTGGCCCATTTAATGATTGGATTATTTGATTTTTTGGTGTTTAGCATTTTGAGTTCTTTATATACTCTAGAGATTAGTGCTCTACCTGATGTGTGAGGGGTAAAGATTTGCTCCCAAGAGGTAGGCTCTCTATTCACTTCAAAGATTATTTCTTTTGCTGAGAAGAAACTTTTTAGGTTGAGTCCATCCCATTTATTAATTCTTGATTTTAATTCTTAAACTACAGGAGTCTTATTAAAGAAGCTGGGGCCTAATTCCACATGATGGAGATTAGGGCCTACTTTTTCTTCAATTAGACATGGAGTCTCTGGTTGTATTCCTAAGTCCTTGATCCACTTTGAGTTGAGTTTTGTGCATGGTGAGAGATAGGGGTTTAATTTTGTTATGTTGCATATGGATTTCCAGTTTTCCCAGCACCATTTGTTGAAGAGGCTATCTTTTCTCCAATGCATGTTCTTGGCACTTTTGCTAATATAATTGTAGTTGTGTGGGTTAGTCTCTGTGTCCTCTGTTCTGTACCATTGGTCTACCAGTCTCTTTTTGTGCCAATACCATGCTGTTTTGTTACTACTGCTCTGTAGTATAGTTTGAGGTCTGGTGTAGTGATGCCACCTGCTTCATTCTTCCTGCTAAGGGTTGCCTTAGCTGTTCTGGGTCTCTTATTTTTCTAGATGAATTTCATGATTGCTTTTTCTATTTCTATGAGGAATGTCGTTGGAATTTTGATTGAAATTGCATTAAATCTGTATAGTGCTTTTGGAAGTATAGTCATTTTGATAATATTAATTCTGCCTAACCAAGAGCAAGGTAGATCTTTCCATCTTCTAAGGTCTTATTTGATTTCTTTCTTTAGGATTCTGAAGTTTTCATTATATAAATCTTTCACCTCTTTCATTAAGTTGATTCCCAAGTATTTTTTTTTTTTGAGGCTATTGAAAATGGGGTGGTTTTCCTCTTTTCTCTTTCTGTGGACTTGTCACTGATGTTCAGAAATGCCTTTGATTTATGGGTGTTGATTTTTATATCCTGCTACTTTGCTGAATTCATTTAGAAGTTTTCTGGTGGAACTTTTAGGGTCTTCTAGGTATAAAATCATATCATCAGCAAATAGTGCCAATTTGAGTAAATAAATCAAATAGAAAGCATAACCAACAGACTAGATCACTTAAGAAAGAACATCAGATAATGAAGATAAAATTGACCACACAATGAAGAAAGTTAGAAACCACGAACAGAACATCCAAGAATTATGGGAAAGCATCAAAAGACCAAATCTAAGAGTTACTGGGGTAGAGGAAGGCACAGAGTCAGCTGTTCTGCTGCTGCGTAAGTCCAGGCCTTGTCTCTGACTGCTGTCCATCTGTCTGTACTTCCTCATTCCACCATCCTGAGGAAAGGAACAGGGAATGGGTAGGAGCCTCCGAGAAATGCCATTCCCTCCATTTCTATACCCCTTTGCTTCCACGTTGTACTGTACCTGGTTGAAGAGTCACCTCTAGGAGGCATTCCTACTGATAGTGAATCAATCAGTTCTCTGCTGTGAATTCAGTGCATATAACTGAGAGAACAAAAATTGGGAAAGATGCTTCAGTATGCATCTTAAATTGTTTGATCCCCATCATGACCTTGTACTAGGTGGTATCAATGCAGCACTGGGGATGAGAACATGGAAGCCCAGACATGCTGCTCAAGACCACACAGCTAGCTGAGAGCCAGTTCTCTGAGGTCTAGCTGAATAGAAATGCATCTTCATTTGTCTTTATGGAGGAAGCAGACAGGCAGGAGCTCTGCAGATCAGCAGACCTCTCGCAGGTGGTGCAAGTCATCACCATGGAATGTAGAACGGAGAAGGTTGAGCATTAGTTTTGCCTCCAGGAGCTGTTTACTGCTTCTACTTCAGCTCCCTACTGTCCTTGTAATTATCTCAGCCATCAATTTCCATTATTAAATTAGCACTGATCACCTACTGAATCATGACAAGAGAACTTTTTACAGCATGTGAACATGAAGATGGTCAAGACTACTCTCCTGCTATAAAAACAAAACAGGGAAATGAAAACAGTTACACACTAAAACAAAATTGTCTAACTGTGGCAGTATAAAGCTAATGTTATTCACTGCTAGTCATGCCAATTATATTAACCTCACTTTTTGAAAAGCACTTATAACCACTAGAAGTAGTAGTGCCAATGAAAAGGTAAATTGATGCATCTCTTCATTGTTCTCCACGTGGCTAGTTGGGATACCTAATAATTGTCTGTTATCTGAGTTATAAAGTGGTGGTTTGAGTTCAGGAGAAAGTGAAATGAACAAAGATTAAGAATATTGAATTCCAAGTGCTAGACATTAGTTTATGTACAACTTTGGAAAATAATTCTATCATTCTACAATCTCTAATCTATAAACACAAAGTGAATTTAAATGTAAAATTCCCTAGATTGATTTGGTTTAAAATTTATGCAGATGGGAACATGCACACATGTACACAGTCTAATAAAAATTATATTGAGCCATCGAATTGTGTATTTTTCTTTTCATTTTAAATAATACCACAAACAAAAATTAGCTTGAAGAAAATGAAATACATTATCACAATAATATGGGGATTCCAAGGAGGGAGATGTTTTACCTTGCAAATCTAAGTGGTAGAAACTTTAGGTCTTCTTTGTTATCAATTTCTTTGCAAATACAGGTGACTTTATTGAGCTCTTGGATGTGGACTTGTGGTTCTCTTAGGAGAGCATCTACTCTCTACATACGCAAAGCAGGGCGAAGCTTGTGTCAGTGGGGGCTGCAGAGACGCAGCATCTCCACCACTCTTGGCTGAAGTCACCTGAGCAAGTTCTCCTGAGGGGTATTCATCTGCAGGTCTCTTTCTTTTGAAGCTCATTTTCCGATTTTAGTATCTCGTTTCATAAAACATATTAGAAGTGTTCCATGTTCTTCAATGTTCTGGAGGAGATTGTGTAAATTGGTGTTAGCTTCTTTAAATGCTTGGTAGAATTCTCCCGAGAGGCCATTGGGCCCTAGACATTTCTCTTTTGAAGACTTTTAAAATTACAATTAAATTGAATAGTTGTCTTTATCCCATCTGGAATTTATTCAGACCTACTTCTTGAATCTGTAGGCTTATATTTCTTGCCAAATAAGTGAGGTTTTAGTCAATAGTTCTTCAAGGCTTCTTTATCTCCAATTGAGCATTAGTATTGGGTCCATTTGGCCCCAGAATCTCTGGGATTCTGATTGTTTCTATTTATTCTGCAGTTCAGATTGGGTGATTTTTACTGCTCTGTCTTCCAGATTCTTTTCTCTGTATCCTCCACTTGCTGTTGAGACAGTTTGTTGGAAATTGAAAAGTGGAAATTTTCAAGTTTCCATTGGGTTTTTACATCTCCAGTTACTTTGCTGAGATTTTCTATTTCTTAATAAAACAAAAAGGGGTATTGATAAATGGAGTTATTGCTGTGACTAACCCAACCATGTGGCTCAGAAGCCTATGGAGCTGGTTTATAGAAGTATGAATTTTTAAATTTACAGATGCAAGCTGGAAAAAACTTTAGAATGCTGTAAGCCAAGCTTAATGGGCAATTCTGATGGGACTTCAAGAGACCAGAATGCCAATAGGACTGTGGATAGTAAAGACAGGGCTCATGAGGTTTCAGAGAAGAAGGAAGGCTCTATTGGAAACTGGACTTAGAGAGTGTTCATGTTATGCCCTGGAAAAGAAGTTGACTGCATTTTGCCTATGCCCTAACACTTTACATGAGCCTGAAGTTAAATGTGATATACTAATTAACATGGAGTAGAAAATCTCAAGGCAGCACAACATTCAGGAAGATGCGGGAATTACACTGATGGCTTTAGTCAACTTTACTGTGTTAATCAGGAGCAGAAAAAAATATCTTACAGATTTGAAAAACTTGGAGTTTGGTCAGGATAGGGACTAAGGAAGTTGTAGTTGTTACAGTCACTAAAGAGTTGCTAAGTCTTTACAAAGAAACAATAGGAAAGATGACTTGAGGGCATCTCAGGTTCAAGAATGTAAAAGTAAAAATTTATTTAAGAGGAAGCCATAGGGATATCTGCTTATACAAAGGAGCCTAGGACGTTGTTTTACTGTGCTCAACTGCAGAGGTACTGAGAGGTTTCTGCCACCCTAGTCACAGGAGGCTTGGCTACTGTTTGAGATAGTAGAATTCCTTGGAGTCAATTACATGGTGCTGGTTCTGCAGTAATACAAGATGTTAGAGTTATGGGATCTTGGATTCTTCCACCAAGATTTCGAAGGAAAACCTGGGAGACCAGGCAAAGTGTATCAGGGTTAGAATCCTTTCAGGCTGTCCCTGAGAGTGAGCTGCATGAAGAAGGGAGAAGGAGACCTAAGCTGCAATGGAGACCCCAAATATAAGAGATGCAAATAGTATGGGATGTCTGCCAAGGAAATCTGTGGGAAACAAGAAGAAGCAAGCTACGGGAGAGAGCATATGGGCTGCAACCAGCAAAGCCATAGAGGCAGAACTACATTAGATATTTGTAGAGAACATCACAGCACCATGTGTCCCAGGTGGTGGACTTATTTGCACAACTGTATTTTAATCTTGTTTTATTCCCATTTTTAATGCCCTTATTTCTTCATTTGTGGAAAGGAAATGTTTATTTTGTGTCATTACATTGGATAAATGTGGCTTGATTTTGATTTTTACAGGGGGAAACATCCATGAGTTTGCCTTGCCTCAGATGAGGTTTTGGACTTGCCTGCTCCGGTAATGCTAGAACTGCTAAGAATACGGGGACCCTTGGAAATGTTGGACAAAATGTATTTCGCATGGTGAGATTGTCATGAGCTTTTGGGGGATAGTTAGCTATGAGGTATTCCCCATTGGTTCATGTGTAAGGAAAGGCAAGAATTTTAAGAGGTGAAATAATTAGGTTTTGAGAGGCATCACCTAATCAGTGGATTAACCTACTGATATTGATTAACTGGGTAGTATTGTAGGCAGGTAGGTGTGGTGGGAGACAGTACTTACTGGGGGCATGCCTGTGAGGTTCACGTTTTGTCTCTGGTGATTGGACCTCTCTGCTGCTTGTTGCTGTGTCCTGAGCTGCTTCCCTCCTCCACGCCCGTCTGCCACGATGTTGTGCCTCATCTTGGGCCCAGAGCTGTGTAGTTACCAACCATGGCCTGCACCTCTGAAACTGTAAACCAAGACAAACTTTTCCTCCTCTAATTCCTGTCAGGTGTTTAGGTCACAGTGATATGATGCTGACTAAAACAAGGACCAAAAGAGTGAATTGACTTGCTCAGGATCCCAGCTGCTCAAGGGTAGAATGTCTACTAGGACTTCCATCAACAGACTCTTGCTTGTGCTCATGTCCTCTGCTGTCCAAGCGTAGCACAAGGTCACAGGGCTCTCCTTCTCATTGGCATCACCACCCTGCCCTTTGCTGTGATTTATCCTCCTGTATCTCTTTCAGGTGTACTTGAAACTTTTGAACATAAGGATATCTTTTTTTTTTTTTTTTTCTGTGTAAGGTCTCAATCTTCAAAAGAGCCTTATCTTCTTTTCTGGGGCTTTGCTAGCTTTCATAAAGATTTGGATTTGATTCTAGGCTTGGCATTTACTTGGAAAAATTATTTATCCTCTTGATTTCTAGGTCTTCATCTGTTAAACAGAGATAATAGAATTATAACATACTGTTTTTTTGTAAATGAGTTCATGCATGTAAATTTGTTGTTTAATGCCTGATGTTCTGCAGGTGATCAATGATTGCTACATAATTTTGTTAGTGTAGTTTATTCAATTCCTTTGCTCAAATTATTTCATATGGTATGGTCTTCAGTTTACATGTCATCCTGTGATTAAAATCTGACTTCTTATTCTCAATCCTCCCAGTTGTAAATAACCACTCACCCAACTTTTTGAACTTTTTTGTTCATTCAAAGACTAAATTTGGTTTTATTTCTATTAGATATCCTGATCAAATTATAAGAAATTCAAGATTATAAATTATAAATTATTCTTCTTAGTATTGCCTCAATATTTACCTAATACTTTACACAGAATAAGTGCTGAATAAATGCTTCTACAGTATGAGCATGGTATAGCTCATTTGGTATTGACCCATGAAACACCTCAAAGACCAACCTGCCGTGTTTAGTGCTACTGCTTAACACAGAACTATTAACAAAAAGATCCTAAGAAACTGTTTTTAACAAATCAGTGGCAGGATTAATGATGAAGTCAACTCTGTCAGCTCAGTTTGGCAGCTGACCATCAAGCTTGGTTCCGGGGAGAAGAGGACAGTGGCTCCAGATTGTGACGGCATCTGACCTTGACTTCCCACCTCCACCATCAGTGAAGCTGCTAGGTCAAGGAGGAGAACTGGCCACAGGCTCTGGGATGAGACGTGAATACAGCTCCGCCAGCCACTGCAGAGATGGGCTCTGAGCGTGACCCTGGCCCTCTTCCACCCTCCTCACGGTGACAGAGAACCCCAGCGCCGGTGCTGCCCTGTGCAGAGCAGTTTATGAGCACAGAATTGGTCTCCCCCCACCCCGTAAACACAAAATCCTCCTGTGGGAAGGAAAGTCTATAAATCAGGACAGCAAACCAGGCAAATAGAAGAAAGAGAAAAAGAGCCTTCTTTTAAAGTCTGCACACACCTTCTTGTGTTTCCCTTCCACCGTCTGTTTCTGTTTGTGCTCGTCTTTGGTTACAGGCCTTGGAGTATTGGTTTCACGGTTCTTGCTACGGCCCTGTGTGAGCCTTTCCAGCTTGGGCCCGACCTCGGCATGGCTTCAGGACCCAGCTGGCCTGGGACAGACATCTTCCATGTCCATCCCCATGTAAACAGGAGGGAAGCCCCCTTCCAAAGACAACCATTTCAGCTGCCCCAGGAGGTGGGTGCAGGGCGCCTCCTTAGTACAACTCTTGTATAGACTCTTCTTCTGTTTATCTTACTTTGGGTTTTTGTTACATGACTCCTCACAGCTTTTTATGATGGGCATATGTGTATATTTAAAACGTGCTAACGCATCCTTAAACACCCCAATGTGTTACATTGTGGTGTGCATTCGAAGCTTCATTAAAATAGCGGCAACAAAAGGCTAACTTCTAAAAAAGTCCTCCACTTCCTCATTAGCCACGTCCTGTTGAACTAGTGTTCTCTTCAGCTGTGAGCAAAGGGTACCGGGGCCACATTAACACCTGCAGGGTCTCCACCAGAATCCAGCTGTGCCCGGGCCTTTCTGCCACTGATTCCAAGATGTCAACATGAAGAGCTTGTTTCCAGGCCTGCAGCTCTCAATGGCGCCACAGAGGGGCCACTCAGAAACCTTTCTGGATTATGTCTACGTCAAATTTTTCCCTCCATCAGGCTTCTTCTGAAAGCAGTGACGGGCACATTGTCAGGATGACCTTGGCCTTCTCTTGTCTCTGAGTCCTTGTCCTCCAGCTAAGACTCCATCACCGACTGCTGTGATGAGATCACCTTGGCCCAAGAGAAGGGGCCGTGGCTTTTGTTGGGAGCAGGCAGGGAAAGAATCGACTTCTGCTCTGTGGAGTGTGGGTGACTACAAAGAATAGCTGGGAAAGAATTGCAAATTCAGGGAGAGAGGTTTATTAATTAAAAGATAACAAATGTTGCTTAGAAACTGGCAATTTTTTTATGAGTTGGCAGGACAATAGGGTCATTTTCTTCTTCTCTTGGTGTTTCAAGATTCACCGCCAACAAGGAAATATCTGGCTCTTCCTTTAGTCTGCTTATTTTTCTAACCCCATGAAATGTAGCTCTCAGTGGCAGGGCCCACCAAAGTCAGATGTAAGTGAAAGGAGGCCCTTCAATGCCAAGGACAAGCACTCAGAACTCTGTGGAGGCCAGCGGCCACTGGGGGCCTCCCACAGATGACCGCCATGCTCAGAGTGGTCCCAGGCAAAACCCCCAGCCTTCACTATTAAGGGCCGTGAAACTGAAGACAGCAGCATGCAAGGCTTCACGGAAGCAGAGTGGACCTGGCCACATCTGCCAGATGTTAGGGTGCTGGAGAGGATATGGGGACAGCAGGAGAATTCCACTTATGAAGAGAATGCTGACCAGACAACACCTGAGTTCTGACAGTGCTTCCCAGCAGGGAGAAGCCTCCCCCTGTTCCCTGAAGAAGGACAACAGTGTCCAAGAGGGAGGGCTTCACAGAGAGGACCCAGTCCCCAAGGAGAGGGAGGCCAACGGCCTGTGGGGTGTGGGGTGGTAGAGAGCCTGCTGGCCATAGTACCCCTCTGCGCTGGGCCCACCACCTGTGCTCCTGGCCTCACTCGACACCTGCTGTCCTCTCTGCAGGGCCTGTCCAGGTCCTGGGCGTCTCCAGCTAGCACGTGCAGAGCGGCCACTGCTCTCCCATCAGTGCAAACCCATTTCACTCATGTCTCCTCCTCCTCCCGCCCCTCCTCCTTCTCCACTCATTGCCTGGACTTTCTTCTCTGGCCCTGGTCACTGTCTGTTCCCTGAATTCAGCGAGTACTTTCCTGTTTGATGCACACATGTCCACCTCTAACCCCAGGGCTCTGCCACAGCAGCCCCCACCAGAGGGGAATTGGTGTAAACAACTCACTGGCCACCAGGACAGGTCTAGGGGGGCAGCAGGTGACCTCCCAGAACACCCACCCCTGTGAATTTGTCAAAGTCCACTTGGGTACCAAACCCTTTCTCCCTGGACTTCAGATGACTGGCTTTGTGTTCTCAGCCCACTTCAGCCCACTTTCCTCATGGAGCCACTGTCCTGCGTCTAGTTCTGAATACAAAACCGTGATATTAGTGGACTCGGTTTCCTTAAAATACAGATACGACTCTTTGGGAACACAATTGGGAGGGTGGGAAGTTGGAGCAAATGAGAAAATTTTGCAAAGTTTTTTTTTTTTTTTTTTTTGCCTAAGTGTGAATTAAAGCTTGATTCTTTTGCATTTCCTGGTAAAAAAGCAAGTATAGTGGAAAGAGCCCAATTGACAGCAGTAGACCTATGTTCGCAAGTGACAA
The DNA here is from genome assembly GCF_001458135.2 of Marmota marmota marmota. Classification (NCBI taxonomy): domain Eukaryota; kingdom Metazoa; phylum Chordata; class Mammalia; order Rodentia; family Sciuridae; genus Marmota; species Marmota marmota. Next base: position 56,879,164 of record NW_025999977.1, read on the forward strand.
GTGGCTCTCATGGCTCTCGGAGCCTGGGGGCCTGGGCTTAAACTTAACGTCAGGCACTGGTGCACGCACAACCCTGAAGAAACTGGACGTGAGCAGGAGGGGCCAGCCACTGCCCATGCTCAGCGGGGACCCAGTCCCTTCTGACTCCTGGGCTTCCTTCTTAGCCTGTGTCCGCAGAGTGCTCTGTGCTGCGATCTGAGATTATTTAGTGCTCTGTGTTGTTGATTTGGCCTGAACTTGGGTTTAAACTCTTCTCTGTTGCCAGGTTTGCCAGTCTTTCCTCCCTGAAACAAACACATCATTAGGGGAAAATGCTCAGTGGTTTTACTGTGATTATTAATAAAAACAAAATATCCACCTGGGGATTGCTAGGGATTAGTATGGTCTGAAAATGAATCCACACTTGATTACCTATCATGCTTGCACACCAAAGATAAAGGGGACCCAGGGAAATCCTTCCTCTCCCTTGGAAAGTTTATTAAAGTGATAAATGAGGTTTGGGTGGCAGCTGAGCAACTGTGAAGTCCTCCCTGGTGGACAAGCTGCAGCCTGCTTGGTGGGAGCCTCTGACAACAGGGTGACTTTAGCAGGCAGGCAGGCTGTCTCCCACACACCTGGTGTTGTCAAGGGTTACTGAGACTTCAAGATTCCTGGACACGGAATATTCAAAAAAAATGCCACTGGATATATCACAAACACTAGGCAACCCCATTTCCCCCACTGCATGGATCATTTTCCTGTGATCCATCTCAGGAGGAATAGTCAATATATTAATTTTCCTAATGGAGCAGAGCACTGACAAGGAATAATGAGGAGGCTTCCTAATGGCCCCATTTTCCATCTGTCCTCTGAACTCACATGTCCTCACAGGCCCAGCCATGACAAGGAGCCAGCCCTCCTCCTACCTGGAGTCCCATCTTCCCACATGGCAGAAGAAGACTGTTCAAAACCCAGTGTCATAAATACATTCACCACATGCATGCATACATTTTGGAGGATCCCAGGCACTGAATTCTCACTTATTCCAAAGTGTAAGAGAACATCTTTCCAGTTCTTCTCTAACATGCTGCCCAAATTCCAAGCCTTCAAATCAGGGAATGTCTCAGCACTTGATACTGAGTGGTGTAAGAATGCTTTGGTGTACTTACCTCTGAGCTTCTCCTAGAAGAAAGTTCAGGATTGGCAGGTGGCTTTGTCAAGCTTTTAGACAACAGCATACAGATGGGATCTCTGCGTATCCTCACCACTAACAGAAGACAGTGATAAAGCTGACTTTGCTTCTGCCTTTGTCGAGGATGAACAAGGCAGGTGAAGTGGCAAAGCTTGCAGCCTACCTAGTAGGGAAGCCCTGCCCACGGCCTGCGTTTGAGCCTTAGGATCCTCGCTACAGCGCTTCCTTGCTCTGTGATTTGCACCAACAGAAACATTCAGTGCGCCCAGACACAGGTGAAGCACTCCACACACTGAGTACAGGGGGTGAGCGGGTGGGTAGTCGCAGTCTGGAACATGGATTCTGAGGAAGAACACATGGGTACAAGGGGACACTCAAGGGACCCTGGGCTCTCCTGATGCAGAAGTTGTGTTGCTGCTTCCAGGAATCAGAGGTCATCCAATATGATCGAAACCTAGGTTTTACAAACAGACCACAAAGTGGCTTCCTAATAACACATCTCCGCATCTTTCTCCTGTTTGAAATAACTCATGTATACCCCACCCCCATTCCCCTTACGTTGTGACTCTGCAACTGCTGTGCTGTCACTTCTAGGTGAGTCTAGATTCGCATGTGTGCTGCACTTACCCTATGAGGCTAGTGATGATGCCAGAGCCATGATTTACCTGCAGTCTTCTCTAATGGAAGGAGATGCCTTAAATTCTATGATGTCTAAAGATTTCATCAATCATTAGAAAGTCACAGTTCAGCGGAAAAATAAAAAAGATCCCACAAATTCAGGTCCACATTGCTTTGCCCTGTGCAGTCTGCCTGAGAGGCCATGTCCCTTGGAACCCAGGGCATGAACTCCAGCTCCCTCTGCACCAAGAAGCGACTGTGCCCCACCCTGGAGGCTGATATGCCTCTTACACAATAATGTAACAATATCTGTCTTACTGGATGGCGGCTGGATCAGATAAGGCCATGCATAAAATCACCTGGGATCCGGTGACGCAGTGAAAGGTGAGGCTATCCCCACTTCCTGAGGCGTGGGCAAGGCATCAGTTCGTGTCGGAGGGGCTCTCGTCGGCACTTACAGGCTAGTTCTTGTCACTATCCTCGGGCCCTCATTTAACAGATGAGGGCCCTACAATTTCCAAGAGTGTAAGAAACACATCCAAACTCTGCACGGCCACTTGTCTGCGTCAGGGTGCCGTCCGGCTTCTCTGGCAGTTTGAGTCCAGTCGGGAGCAGGGGTGGAGGTCTCCTAGGACCACCAAAAGAACCCCTTTCTAATCAAGCTACCTTGTGTTAGCCAGGTGTGCTCGCCCAGGGGCACAGCCCTGTCCTTGGTCCCACTGAACACAAAGTGCGCCTCGTAGGTACCCCAGGGCCACTCAGAACTCTGAACCAGAAGGCCGAGCACAGAGCACATGGCACCCGAGCCTGGCTGACGCCAAAGCCGGGCGCTGAGCTGGGAGGGCTTCCCTGTGTCAGTAACTTAACCATTAGTCCACTCGCAGGTTTGTCACAGCACCCTTAAACATGCTAGGATCCGAGCTCCTCTCTGTGGTTGGCTGGGCCCCCACAGCTGTCCTGGAGTGCCAACTCCCAGTGCCTCAGACTCAGACCCTGTTTGCACAAAGGGTGCCACAGAGGTGACGGAGTTAAACAAGGTCATTAGGGCAGGCTGTAGTCCCTCATGATTAGTGTCAAAGGGGCGACTTGGACAGCTGAAGGAGGGAGAAAATGTGAAGACCCAGGAAGAGCCTGGGCCTCCAAGGCCAAAGCCCTGAGCAGAGCCCCTTCAGCCCTCTGCAGCACCAACCCAGGGGGCACCTGGACCTGGACTCTTGGCCTCCAGAACCAGAAGCGGGGGCGATCAATTCCTGCAGCTCAGGCCCCATGGCTGTGGTGCTTGGTTGCAGCAGCCCTGGCAGACTGATGCCCAGTCTTCTGCTGAAGCTTGAAGTTCCAGCTGTTTTCTGCTTCCCGTGGTGGTATGCATCTTGGAACTACCCTTACATGGAAAGTGACTGCAAAGTCTAAATACTAGGTCACTGAGGTCGTGGGCCCTGGTGACCTGTACCTGACAGAATTCTGAACCATAAGCAGCGATCACAGGCACGTTGTCCACAAGGACAAAGCCTCGGGCAATCACTGTCTACACTGATTTCCACTGCACCCAAAGATCCTTGGTGGACGGGTCCAGGATCCGCAGTCTGCCTCTCCTTCAGACCTGCCCGAACCGTTGGTGTGCCGGGGCTCCTGTAAGTACTCATGTGGGTCAGCAGGATGGCTCCGGTGAGCTAAACTTCTGTGCATCTTGGCTTCCCTCTCCCCACGAGGGCCCATTGCCCCCTGCCCCAGGGGCTTCTCTGGAACCTGTGAAGCTAAATTGGTCCTGTAGTGTGAAGAGACTGTGCCCTTGGAAGAATCTGAAGTTCCTTTACATGCTTCAGACTTTGGGAACCTTGCAAAGCCAGTGTTTCTGTGCTACTGGAATTCTATTGTGGAGATTCTTTTTGAAAGAAGCAAAGTCTATGGAAACCCGAAATGTACAGATTCTAACCTGAGCAGAAGGCTTGGCAAGCGATGCCATCTAAGAACAAAGCAGCCAGCATCCTCCCTCTGGAGACAAAACACATTATTTCTATGACATACTTAGTCTCCATCTGCTCAGAGAGAGGGAGTGAATCTCCCATATGCCTCGCCATTGGGCCGTGCTGCCTCTAAGAGCCGCTCGTCCCACAATGCGGAATTGAGCCTTAAGTAACTTTCGGCTGCTCTAATGGAAATAGCATATGGGTCCTAAACGAGTGAAAACAAATGAATACCTTGATTATTTTGCTCTATTTTTGTGTTAATAAAAGGGACTGCCACTAATCACTAATCAGCTTCTAACGATTTTGGTAAATCTGTTTTCATTTTTCAGAAGAATTCTCAAGCAATACCCATCATACTCAGTGTTGAAATTATATATTCATGAAAAAAATGTAAATACCCCCAATTATGTTATATGGTCATATTTTCCACATAAACATAGGCATTTATTTCCTCTTGCAGTACCCAGAGCCAGCGCAATATGTAATTTGCGAGGCTATTTGGCAACTAAGAATGATTAAGACCCTGCTGTTTGCAGTTAATATGGTGCATAACTTGAGTTTGAGGCCAGAAAAGGAAGTTTGGCTGATACTGAACTGTTCCTTTGTTTGTGAGTGTGAAAGTTTGGTGTGACATTGAGTCTGGTTTTGTAGACTATTGCTACAGAAATTATAAAAGGGAGAAAAAAGGAAAAGCGATTATTTTATTTAATATTTGCACATTCTATTCTTAATTCTCATAGTTGATTACACAGTTACCTGTACAAGGGAAAGCTTTAGGCTCAGTTGGTCAAGGACTTGGTAGCAAGATGGGCAGGGTGTGAGCCCCACACTGGCTGCAGCTCCAAGCCATGCCATGGTCATGGGCAGAGCTCTGCACAGCCATGTTGCCTGTGCTGTTCTGGAGAATGAAGGAAATCAGACACGCTGGTTATCAGATTAAGACTAACTCCTGTAGGAAGATGAACTGGAAGCAAATGTAACTAGAGGAAAAACAACAACAACAAAGAATTCAGGATGTATGTAAAAATGAGTGTGGAATTAATGAAGGAGTGATGTTTTCTTTTTTCCAGGGGAGGAATTGCACATCCTTCAGATTGAATTATCAGAGAAGGGGGACCCTCTAGATGGGCAGCAGATTAAGCCTGCAGAGAAGGACACCATCGTCTTTGCAGGGGCTAGACTACAAAGCTTCACCTCCTGTCGCTGGGAACTTCATAGGAAGTGGAGCAATCACACACTGACCAGGGAACAAGACCAGGATCAGAGCCATGGACAGATGGCTCCTGTGGAGCTTTGCAGACAGGAAGATAACAACACTGTGACCAGTGAGGTCATAGGGCCTGTGCCCCAGACTATGGTTCCTTAGAGCTTCAAGATTTCTGGCCGGACTCTGGAACATATTGACCCCCACAGGGCAAAAGTGGCCCAAGAGGCTCAGGTGGAGCTGAGGATGGTCATCCACGAATCACTTCCCAACACAAACCCAATGACTGGAACATCAACATGGTTTTACTTACCCATCGGAAATTTGTCCTCAATCTTGCCAGGTAACGTAATAAAACAAGTGTGCAAACCGACAGCAGCTCTGTGCAGAGGAGGGAGAAGAAAGGCAGAAGGCGGAGCACCAGCAGCCGCCCACAGAACTGCGGGGAGCAGAAGGAGCTGGACTCGAGGACCAGGACCAATGAGGGCACAGATGGAATCCAGGGTTCCAGAATGCAGCTGGCTCTCAGCACTGTGGCCATCGTGCGGCCACTACAACCAAGTCTGATGGAGTGGTTTCAGCCTCCCAGAGTCAGGAGCCAGTGTAGCACAGAACCGTGTTCCAGAACATGATGATGGGCAGCTCCTTCTAGAAAGATTTGAGTCAGATCCAGTTGAAGGACCATCTGCAGTCTCAGGGAAGACTGAGAAGAGCACGTGGCAATACCGGTCATTGTCACCTTGGCAGGTGTCTGCTTCAGGTGGGCTCATGGTCTAACCTTTAAATCTGCAGGTGCAGCATAGTTCTGACCTTTGCCTTCTCCCAGGGTCTGTGTTCAGCCTGTCAGGGAACTAAACCCACTGAGTCACATTATTTTGCAGTTTAGTTTATGTTTAAACTTGGGGTGCTCCAAAGGGTCAAAAGATAAGCTTCCTGCCTCAGCAATGGGCTACTGGGATGCAGGACACAAGACAAGCTCATTAGGAAGCACTGGGTCCTGACCACTCCTTTTTCTTTGGGACCTGAACCACCACTGGGTGGGGGGTTGTTCAGGTAGGGGCAGCTGCTCTTCGGGAAGCTTCTGGTGTGAGGTTCAGACTCTGCTGGAACTAGAGAACCACAAAGCAGCTAGCCTCTGGATCCCTTATGACACCAGGGTTCCCTGAACATATGCTACCTTTATCGAAACCTCTCCTCCTCTTTTCTGGCCGGTCCAGCTTCCTGGCTTTGGCAACAGCTCAGGAATTCCCTAAGGTGGCCCTGGAGTATTGCCCCAGCTCAGGGGTCCAGGAATCAGTGCTGAAAACCTTGGGTTAGCAGAGGATTCCAGGTGTGGCCGAATGGGTGACAGCTAGGTTGCAGAGTCCACTGAGGTTAAATGGACATGGTTCCTGGTCAGTGAGGCCACTGTGGTAGCTGTCTCAGTGAGGCCATTGCTCTTTGGCCCTTTACCCATAGAGAGAGTATCCCATGCAGATGAGGATGTGGACATTGACTCAGGTACTCTTTTCAGACACCTGTGTGCCAGGAAGAGGAAAGTACAGGGACCATTCAACAGGCCACCCGTGGCGTCCAGTTAAAACAGCACACAAAAGTACCAGCAACATGAATGTACTCTGCTCCTTTGGTGATGTCAAGAACTGTAGAGAAGGTAGGAAACTTTGGATTCTTGAATCAGGTTCAGAGAGATGATTACTTGTGAATTCTTGATACTCCAGGTGCTGGGGAGCGACCGTGGAACAGACAGCTTCTGTGTTCTCTTACATGCTATATCAGCCCTGGCTCTACCTACCTCTGTAGGCTTTCCAACTTGGGGGGGCGGATATTTCACCAATCTGACTAAATTATCTCCTTCTCTCAGGCTTATTCGTATGAATATTCTAATTGGACTTTTACTTAATGAGTTAATTATTTAATTTAAGAGGATGCAGTGTTTTAAGGATTTCTTTAAGAGAACTGTGTGAGCTGTGTGGTGGTGGAGTGCACTCTGTGAGCCCTGGAGGTAGGTGTTCTGTGGCTGGCACCTGCCTAGGCCATGTGAGCTGCCAGTGGAGAGCCTGATGGATGTAGCCCAGGAAGCTACACCTCACCTGCGGCATCTGAGACATCCTTCAGGAAGGGCTGCGTCCCAGTGATGTGGCGCTGATGCCCCGGGAGGGTGAAGCCACATTTCTCTTGGGTTTTGGAAATTAAAGAAAAATGTTTTTTCTATAGTCATCAAAATATATTATGCTTTTCAAATATAAGAAATTGACTTCCACTAAATCAATTCAAACATGACCCCAAATCATTTGTATGTCTCACTTTTTAGATTAGATTAACAATTAGATCCAGATGTTGAAAAATGAACCTCCAGAAATTATGTAGCATATCTTAGACCTTATTTATAATTTTTCAATATAGCTCCAGTTCTAGGCTTCCACCCACAGCCTGAGTCACTAGGATGAAAGGCCAAGTCTCCTCGTGAGACAGCTCTTGGGCCTGCTCTTTACACCCACCTTGCCCAGGCACAAGTGTGCATGTTGAGCACATGGAGAAGAGGCTGGGTGTGCTCTTCCCAGAGCTCTGCTCTCAGTCCTGGCGCAGAAGCAGAGGCAGCTGGGGGGTGGGGGGGCAGCTATTCCTCATCTGAATAATGCCTTCATATTTTCTTTGATCCCTCATGGAAAGTAGTTTTCTCTACTGTTCTTTCTTGATTGCTCCAGTTCTTGTTTCATGTTTAGATGGTACCTGTTCATCCTGCCAATTGCTCTCCCTTTGCATCTTCCCATTATCCTCAAAATTTCTCATTAGAAACTTTCCTCAATAATTCTGCAGCTCTACTCTGGTTCTAATTCTTTAGACTGACGTCTGAAAGAGCTTGGGTGCAGGGAGATTCTCTTCTCACTCAGGATGTAATTTTTAAGCAGAATGGAAGCTGACAGCCAAAATAACATGGAACAATACTTTTCCACATAAGAAATACTGAATACTTGGAGAAATAGTACTTTTGAGCAGACAAGGCATGGGGACAGGCCAAGCCATCTCACAGAGAAAGAAACTGAGGGTAGAAGGTAATTGTGTTTCTTTGGGCCCCTCAGGTAATCTTGCTGGCCTCATGTCTGGATGCTGAAGGACATTTCAAGGGGCTTTCTAAGACCCACTTGATTATCCCCCTGTGCTGAGTCCTGTCCTCTGGTTAGGGCAGTGCTCAGCTCCGCCCCTGCATCCCTCCTCCCTTGTGTTCCTGCTTGGGGAATGTTCACTCTCTCTTCCCACTCTATCTTTAATTTTTCTTTTTCTTCTTTTCCCAGGTTCCTTTGCTCCCAATGCCTCCTTCTAATCTAGGGTGAGTACTTGCAGTCCTTAAGCTAGAGCTGTGATTTCTATCATTTGGCTCTACTGCAGCTGATATTTATGGGTTGAGTGTCTCCCTCCAATTTCGTATGTTGGGTCCTAACCCCTGGCACCTCAGAATGTGACCTCATTTGCAGATAGGGTCCACGAAGGTGGAGTTAAAAGAGATCACTGGGGTAGTCCCATCCAAAAGGTCTGGCATCATTGTAAGAAGAGATCTGAAGACAGACACATAGACACACTCAGAGGGGAAGAGACAGGGAAGGCACCATCCACAAGCCAGGGAGTGAGGCTGGAACCCATCTTTCCAGAAGGAGCCACGTGCTGCCCCTCCATCTAGGACCTCCAGTCTTGAGGACCTCGACCCTAAGTGTCTGTGGTGTCCGCCGCCCAGCCTGTGGTTCTGTGGTACAGCAGGCCCGCCAACTCACACCTCCTCATGCAAAGTGTGCAGAGCTGAGACCACTGACCCACGGGAACCTCCCCACCCCCATTCATGGCACAAGGCAGTATTTCACCACTCCCAGGAGCGTTGCGACTAGAGGGGGGTCCTGACGTGGTCATCTTGGCCTTCCAGGACACCCCTTTGTGTGCAGGTGTCTTTGAGAGGGCTTGGTCTATCCACAGGACTTTTCCAGGTATAACTGGTGAAGAAGCAATGGGTGCCTTTTGCAGAAATGAATGCTGCTGTCTATGGAGGCCGTTGCTCATCACTGGAACTTGTTTAAAAGAGATTTATTCACTCCACGCTCAAAGAGGGGCTGTATATCCGATGATCTCTGTGTTCAAGTAACTGCACTTCTGTAGAAATGGAGCTGTCCAAGAGCCACAGGCCCATGTTGGAGCAGGAGCCCAGATTTTGGACCTGGAGTCTGGAGTCAGGGATATCACCTGGAGATCAGAACAGGAACAGCTTCACTCCATGTCCTGAGGAGACACTCAGAGAGGTCAGGGCTGACTTAATGCTCTGCCCTCGCCTTCTTGAAATTCCCAGAAATCTTTGAACAAGGGTTTTCCCTTAACAGATGGGATGAGCTAGGATACCAGGAGCGACTGGACGTGATCTCAGTAAACAGTGCTGTTCACATGCACTCGCATTTACCACATGTGTACACGGACCCCCATGTCCGCACATCTTCTTTTTTGTGTTTGTGGGGTACGTATCTTCGTTGTGTCCCCTTAAGGAGTCCAGTGGGGCAAGTCCTCTCATTAATCTCCATTCTGTAGAGGAGGAGACAGTATCAGAGTAAGTCTGAAAAGTTCCCCAAGCAGCACAGAGGTGGCCCATCCAATGGACCTCAGAAAGCCCCTTGGAATTTCCTCCAACACATCCAGACATGGGCCGTCAAGAGCACCCCAGTTTCTTCCTCTGAGAGATGGCTTGGCTGGTTCCCATGCCTGTCTCCTCAAAACTACCATTTTTCCAAATAGACACTGTTTCCTGTGTAGAAATGCAGTGCACTGTGCTATCCAACAGCCAGACCTCCCTAGGAAGGGGGCAGGTTCCACTGCACCCACTTCAGAACCCCCACAAGCCCACTGACCAGGCGCAGGAGCTTAAGACAGGACATGAGTTGGCTCGTCTGTGCAGGCCCTACAGATGCTGGCTGGTAGTCCCAATGTGGTTTTCTGGTTCTTGAAATACATGGAGTGTGTCCAGCGGTATATGCTTATTTAAGCCCTATTAGGTTCATACAGAACAAACCACTCAGTCTGGTAAGTTAAGAAGAACCCATGCTCTGTGCCTGTCAGCAAGTCACATGACACAGCCCAGTGGACCCTATGCAATGGCCACAGGTGTTTCTACTTACTCAGGTGAGGTGATCCTGCCTTCTTCCCGAATCCCTCATGGAATCCCTGGGGAGTGCTTCTGTCTTCTTGATACCACTGGCTGGACTTGGCCATGAGGGTGGTTGGCTCTTGGCATCTCCAGCCTGGTGTCCTTCATGGAGCTGCTATGCTATGCCCAGCCTGTTCCCAAACTCCCCACAGCTGTCTTCTGGCACCTCCTGTTGCTGACCCCAGCTGGGTCCTGTGGCAGTGCCTGGCTGCCCACTGTGCCTGTCCCCTGCACCCATGTGCCATCTCAGCTCCGCGGGGGCCCATCCCTCTGCCACACAGTCCAAAGGCTGCTTCCAGAGTGTACTCTTGAGAGCTCACAATCACGGTTCCTCTCTGCCCTCCCGACCACATCTCCTAGCCCTCGGTTCTCCCATGGACGGCACAGGGCTAGGCTTCCAGGATGGACCAATGGCAGCCAAGGAAAAAGAGTTTTCCAGAGAAAGACAGCTGGACTCCAGCTCAGGAAAGTCACATCCCCAGAACAAAGTCACAGTTGGTCTCAACAGCCAAGAGCAGGGAAGCTATGGGAAGCATATTGAAAATCATTTTCTTCAGTCTTAGAACAATGGAGACCAGTTGACAGACACCATCCGGGTGCAGAAGTCAGGGCCTGAGCTGGTCAGCAGCAGGAACATGAAGCCCAAGGGATTTAACTGACTTCCCTACAACTGGTGAGTGCTTGATATACACTGATCTCAGAGCCTCGCCATCTCTCTTGAGCTGAATGATTTCATGTCTTTCTATACCCACTTAATTCCAGAGGTAATCTCCCGAGGAAGTTTCCGGCCTAAGTCTAAACCTTCTTTAGGAATCATCATGAACTCCACCAAATGGAAATCTCTGGTCTCCTGTGTAGACTCCCCCTTCCCAAAGATAAAGTGTGTGTTTGCCAAAGAAGAAAGGTGCTTCCAAAATATTGGGGTGAAAGACGCAGCTTAGAGAACCTTCCCCACGTCCCTCACCTCTGGCACCTGGAAATAGATTGGCCCCCTTGACTTTTGCCTTTTTTGTTTGTTTGCTTAAATTGGATTCGTTTTTATTCAACTCCTTGAAAAGTTCCAGATTGTAGGGGTGGATAAAGCTCACAAAACCTCCTTCCGCCTCCAGGTCCCCTGCAGCACCTGAGCGCTGCTGGAAGTCCCTGCTAAGTGGGTGCTGAGAGCGGATTGGCCCTCCCCTCACGTGCTCCTCTGGTCACTCTGGTCTCAGATTCCTGGTAACTCAGCAGAGCAGTGCACTAGAAAAGCAAGGGTTGGCTGCTACCTAGCCGCCACTGTCCTACCTCCTGCTTGGCTGTGAGTGTGGCTTGTCTTGCTTGTGACATACCCTGGAGAAATGCTCACTCCTGAGGTTTCTTTGGCGGGATGTTTCTTGTAACCTTTCCATCCCTAAAATACAAAAGAAAAACACTGCAGATCAGCTTATGAGTCGCGGGCGGTGGTGGGGGCAGGGATACCTGATTCCTGCACGGGGGAGTCGGAGGACTGCAGCGCTCGGCTCTCGGGACTGCAAAGATTCATGTTTATGGGCGGCCTGTCGACGCTCCAGCACGTGTGGTAGCGCAGGGCATCAAAGGAAGACGGGCTGCGCACGGCCACCATTCCAAATGAAGAATGGCCCTCCTCAGGCCTGGCGTCCTAATGTGGCGCAGATGGAAACGTGTGCTTCCCTGTTTTACTGTTTCTGTGCATTACACAGGCAGTAAATACGGACCAAATCAAGCTGTAATTTCTAAGGTTCCTTACAGCCTATTTTAGCAGTATCAGCTGCTGCAGTTTATGGAGCCCCTGGAGAAAGCTGCCCAGGTTCCCCAGTTTTATAGGGCATTCCAAGGAGACCTCACAAATAAAATGGGTGGAAAGTGTGGCCGTGTTCTCAGTACCCACACAGCCCGTATGGTGCTCCCTGTGGCTGACACACTTTAATTGCACGTGGGTAGATTTTTCCTCCTCATACTCACGTGTATTGATCTTTCTTCTTTTTTAAAATCACTTTTGAGATGCTGTGAGGTCTTTGGGCTACTGTCTAGGATGGGTACACGTTGGGCAAGAGCTCGGAGAGTCCTGCAGTGGAGGGGGCCTCACGTGGCCCCAGGATCCTGGGAAGGCCCTGCAGACCTGCACATGGAGAAGGGGGCTTCTGTGGACCAGCGGAGAGGGTGTTGCCAGGCATCGAGTGCAAGCCCTGGAGCAAGATGGCCAGTGCAGGGACTGAGCGGAGTCGGCCCCAGCTCAGCTCCACCCCAGAGGAACCAACGTGTGTCCACTGCTGTCCTGAGCAAGGCATTATGGGTTTGTGAAGGATCCTCTAATGTAATCAGTGCAAACTCACAGATTTGATATGATTATTTCCATTTTACAGATAAAGAAACTAAATTTTAGAAATGTTGGTGACCTGTAAGACACACAGCTAGAGTTGGTGCAGAGCTGGGAGTTTAAAAAAGGGATATTCACAGCCAAGGTCCATGTTCTGAGTTTCTCCCAACAACTGAAGAGGCTTCCCCGTGGCTCCCACAGGTCCCTGCTCACACTCTGAGCAGGTGGTGTTCCCGTGGCTGTCAGGTGGTGGAGCCCTGCAGAAGACTTGGGCCTCCTGGTGGACTGTGGGCATCTGCCACCTTACCACCAGGAATCCAGTGTGCTGAGGCCAGCGCTATGGCCTGAGCCACAGCCCAGGGAAGAGCCCTATGGATGAGGGGACCCCTGTCTCCCCTCCAGCAGAGAAGGTGGCAGGAGGGGAGGGACGAGCAGGCCAGTAGCTCCAGGATCCCTGGAAGACTTGGGCTGCACAAGGAGAGACCTATCAGGTGGACCTCAAGCCACCTTTTGAAATCATCCGGAACTTTTAATCAACTGTTCCATGTGAATGTCAATTAAATTTCATTTTTACTGGGATTTCAGAACCACACAAAAATATACTTGGACTTTGTTGAAAACCAGGTCCCTGAATTGTTTTTCTTGGGGCTCCCAGCCCATGTGTGAGCAGGGCTTCATTACTCCTCATGAAATCAATGGCTTCAAATACATGTGTCCTTGATGTAGACCTTTGTTTGGTAAAGTCTTCTTTTTCCAAACATAACTGCAAAGGACATGTTTTTAAATGTGTGGGAAATATTTCTAAAGACATACTTCTAAAATACAAAATGCAGCACTGGCTTCTCTTTCCCCAGATGATAAAAGTCTCTCAGTGTGTGGAGGAAGCTTTCCAGCCCCCCGACTGGGACCCCCGCTCTACCAAAGCTCATGTCTAGCTGTTAGACAGAGATGCTCTTCTGGGCCGGGCTTCACGCAGACCCCTCCGAGCCCCCTTTCGCCTGGGCCTCCTGCAGTCCCCTTCCTGACCTTGGCCTGCCCTGTTGGCTGGTTGGTTGGTTTGCCTTTTCAGGGCTGGGACCAGGGCTTCCTGTGTGCCAGGCTAGCCTCCACCACTAAGCTACACACCCGAGCCTCCTTAATACTTTTAATTCTTACTTTTCACTTAAGCAAACCATGGTGAATGATCCACCCGGTGGCCAGGAAGCCCAGGGCAGGACCTCAAGGATTCTGCATGGCCTCACACATGTGACTTCCTGTCATCTGAGTTTTCTCTTAAATTGTCCTGCTGACGGAACACTTTCAAAACAGTTCTATATTGGTTCATGAGACATGTTTGTCTTCATTTAGAGTGAATTTAATATACAAAGGTCCAGCTCTATGCACTGTGGGCATGTGGTGGGGTTCCCTGCTTAAAGTACCCCCCCGACCCCAGAGTGAGTTGCCACAGAGGGGTTGGACAGTGGGAGGACCCCCGCGTGGGCAAAAGCGTGCTCCTGAAGGAGTCATGGGCTGGGAGGGAGGGTGGGTCTGGGATCTAGGAGCTCTGCCCTCAGCCAGGGTGGATCTCAGTGGTGCCACGCCCTGGCTGTTAGCAGGACTCGACCACGTCACCTGGACCCTGGGCTCTGGAGGGCACCTCCCAGCTGTGCTTCTGAAGCAGCTGCCTGACTCCCTGTGCAGGTGTCTTCCTATGGCCAGGGCCAGCTTACTATCTGGAGTCAGCTTCTTCACTCCTCTGTGACTGGCTTCCTTCTTGTCACACAGCAATGTTAATACCTGCTTTATCTTCACTTAGAGGTTTTTATAAGGGTCAAGTGAAACCAAAGACCCAAAGGGCTTCTGGATATCCAAAGGTAAGTCACCACAATCAATGGCCCTGCTGGCCATTCCACACAGGGCTGGGGGGTCACTGGGGAAAGTACACCTGCTTCTGCTGAGCTCCAGGCTCGGTGGTCACCACAGTGGTGGTCACATTGAAATCACTGGTTTTCACACTTCTTAAAGCAAGTGTGATACAGGAAATCTGTATATTACTTCCTTACTTCAAATGAGCTTTTGTTTTTCATAAGATAGTTCTTTTGCTTGCTTTGCCAGACCACTTTGATAAAAAAATGCATAAATATTATTTCTTAAAATCACTTAATTATGTGATATTAACTGATATTAACTGGACCTGTTTATTTTAAGTACTTCTTGCCTTCTGAAAATGTTGGCATATGCTTCATTTTGACTAATACGATATCCTCTCCTTAATTTATGTGCATATGCACACATCCCTACAAGACTTCCCCAACATATTGGAGCATTCTTATTGAACCATAAACTAACAGGTCATTTCAGAGTTTAGGCACAGATGTGTCTGTTACAATGAGCACTAAGTATCCTCTATGGATTCGAAGGAGACCAAGTCCCTGAGGAATTTACCCATAGGCTGTTGGATCTTGATTATAGCAGAAAAACGGGAAATTGAAAGCAGTATGTGAGAAGAAAGAGTCAGAAATACAAATTATGCAGTCTGCTGGGATGCAGTCAGATGTGAGGAAGGTCCCACGTGCAGGCGGTCTCCACACTGTCTCCAGCGTGTCCGTGGCAGAACACACAGGCATAAGTAAATACAAGATCCGTGAGTTAAATTCCAGAAATTCTGGAAAATGATTTCCTTCTCCATTTGAAAAGGCTCTTACCTTGTCTGAAATTCCCTAAGCAACTGCAACGTGTTTCTCGGATGCCCTTCGGTTCACGGCCTCCCAGCACATCAAACCCGTCTC
Organism: Marmota marmota marmota; assembly: GCF_001458135.2. Lineage (NCBI taxonomy): Eukaryota > Metazoa > Chordata > Mammalia > Rodentia > Sciuridae > Marmota > Marmota marmota. Next base: position 56,894,385 of record NW_025999977.1, read on the forward strand.
CTCCTCCTCCTCCGGGCCTGGAGCACATGTGTGCCGTGGAGACCCAGCCGAGCCGCTGTGTGGCCTTTTCAGATCGAACCTAAGCCGTTCGGCATGCAAGCTCTTTTGGTGGTGGCCAAGCACGACTTCCTGTTTCTGAGGAGAAAGGCTTAAAAAGTCTCATAAAAAGACTCGAAGGGCTTCTTGGATATCAAAGTCTCCTTATAAACATTGTTTGACGAGTTAAGTGTACGAGTGAGGGACACACGGAATTCATTTCCTTTAAAATGCACATGGGATTAAGAATTATAGAGAAAAGGGCTTAGAAAAATACATCTCCGTTTTTATCAAACTTAACTTAAAATGCGTAAAACAGCTTGCATGGCATTAAATGTATAAATCATGGCTGAAATTATCTCTTAAAATGTGCACTGCTTCTACGTGAACACGGGCCTGCAGAAGGTGGCCGCAAAAAGATGGGGTGGGATTTTAAGGTTCATAGAGACCTTTTGAATTCAAGTAACTGCTGGTTCGAAACAGACACCTGGCCAGACCCGACCGCAATCACAGCTCCCACCAGCCTCTGCTCCCCTTCCCCAGCCCCGAGCGGCACACCTTCCCCTGGCTTCCGAGCTGGCTTCGGGGTTTGGAAGCCCTGCGACAAGTTGCTTTCGTCCTTTGGAAGTCAGGTCTCATGTAGATTAAAAGGTGAATCTGGGGGGTTCTAATTTAGGTTTTAGAAGATCAGGTGTGATCTGGCCATGGCTTTTAAGCTGGTTCTTCTGACACGACAGGAGACGTCCAGTGTTTAAGGCAGTGGACTCCTTCCGGGGAGAAATGTTCTGATGGGTCAGCACAAAGCCATTAACATGGGCACATTTTTTACCATCTGTTCTAAAGCCATCCTTTCCTGTAAACAGCTCTGCCTTGCGGACACCAGGTCGGTGAGCGAGTGCTTGGGACACGGGCAAGCCTTCAGGCATCTGCAGGGAAATCCCCAAACGATGGTTTTCATGTTTCTTCTTTGTACTTGTCCATATTTTTACAATTGTCTATTATACACTAATGCTATTTTAGTTTTTAATAATTAGCTCTCAAAAGACAACTTTGATACATAGCATGTGCCTTTCTCAAGACACAAATAGGCCCCTGTGGCTGAGGTTTCCAGCGCGACATCTGAGAGGTGGTTGGGAGAGGTGAACCTGGGCACCGCCTGAGCAGCCCCAGACCTCTTCCTCCTACAAACGGGAAAATATCTTCATAAGAAGAAAATGTTGCTGCAGCACTTTCCCACGAGCTGTGACCCTGAGCTCTGAAGCCTGCCATTACAAGGACACAAATTACACCTGAAGTTCCAGATGGCTCCCTTCATGTCACCGTATGAGGATTCGGGGAGCTCTGTGTCACCCTTGGTCTTACTTTGAGTGTTCCCACTAGCATGATCACCTAGTAATCTGTTACCTCGACTGTGACAACTATAAGAGTGAACAGGAACACTGTTGTTGTTAATTTTTCAGGGAAGCAGGCATAAATCGAAGCTCTTCCTGGAACACCGGCAAGTGTGGTCATGATGCCTGCCTTTGCGTTCTGGGGCACCTCAGCTGTGCATGCCGCAGCCTGATCTGTGGTTGGTTCTGAGGGAAGCACAGGCCTGGAGTCTGCTTCTCATCATTTCGGTCCTGCCCCTGTGTGCACTGGACACCCAACAGGCGGGAAACAGCGTCAGACTGCTCAGAGAGAGAGGTGCAGCCACAGTGCCACCATAGGGGCTTTGCAAGGCACAGAGGGGTTCCCCAGCCTGTGACCAGCAGCACAGCTCAGGCATGGTCTCAGGTCCACACTGTGCACGGGACTGACAGGGGTCTATCTGTGTCTCCAATTATCACCCTTCACCATGGGACATGTGCAGTCTCCATAATTTAGTATGAAGAAAGAAAACACTCTGGTTCCAAGCCTGAAAATTCATTTCCCTTTCTGTGAATCTGGAGAAACAGCCACTCTACCTTCGCTCCTGTGAAGAGTCTTCGTGACCCCTGCCCCTGTGTGGGATCAGACCCATCATTCAGTTCTCACCCTTATTCTCATGCCCTCCAAGACCTTCACTGGCACATGTTGGCAAAATCTTCTTTCTAATGGGTTCCTTCAGAATTTCTTGCTAGAACTTAGTACAGATTCTCTTTCATTTAATTTCCTCACATATAGTTAAATGTTTCCAATAAGTTGAAAAATGAGAGCTCCACATAGCTAGGATTTTTCATCTAATATCTGCCCTCCTTCACAAACCATCAACAATCATGTTTTGCTCATAGTAACTGTTAATTAAATATTCATTTATAATGAACTGGAAATCACCTTGGCATACCTATAGTAAGCACTATATAGTATCCAGAATGTCTTAATAACAGCAAGACATTCAATAAATTCTGATCTAATTCTATTTGACCAGGTGACAACTCTGATAAATCTGAGGGAAGTGAGAATTCTACCTAGCTGAAAGTGAGCAAAGACGTATATTCTTTCTGCCTTCTAAGACATGCACATCAATAAACTTGCAAAAATGTCGTCCTGGTTGCATAGCTGTGGTTTGATGTGACTACGGGCTTGGCAGCCACTTTCCATCTTAATACTGCATATCAACATGCAGTAAGGTAAGCTGGGGATAAGGTGTGTGGAGCGTCAGAGTTAGCCCAGCCTGGTGTGCATCCTGCGTGATCCACAGCCCACTCCAGGATGGCCTTCCTGAGGCTTTGCTGTGCTTGGCCCCTGAGGATGCTGCATCTTATTTATGGTCCTTGCTGACCTTTCCATATGTTGGCTCAGTTCCCTGATAACCTGCAAAGGTAAAATTGTCATTTATGTTTCTAAGTAACACCCAAGATGCACTGGGAGCAACCATGGAGGAATGATAAACTCCAGATGGAGAGGCTAGCTTTGGGCTTTTCAGTGTGGTGGCTTCTCTACTGGAGGGTTCCCGGAAAGCTGTGGCTTGAAAAGGGTGTGAACTCCATAAATACCTTGATTTTAATGCAGAAGCTTTTACACCAGGGCAGCTCCTCTACCTGCCTCCTCTACCTCCTCATCATGCCCCTGCTGGACTGCACCCCTGGACCTGCGCTGCTTCAGGGCTACCTGCCACACCCTCCGCAGAGTGGAAATGCTGCAGCAGCAAGAGCAGCAGCTTGGACTTCCTCCTGCGTCCTCCCCAACAGAGCTCTGGACTTCCTCTGGACTCCCTCTGGACTTCCTCCTGAACCCTCCCCAGCAGAGCTGGCAGGACACGACACGTGTGGTCTCCTCAGCTGGCCTGTAGGTCAGGCGCTCACTCTTTTGAAGACGCCTTACAGGGCATAGGACCCATGCAGAGTGGATCATGGAATTACAGCAACAACTTCTTAATGCATTTTTAAGAATTATTTTTGTGAGTTGAAATAAATATGTCTGGTATTCGTGCTGCTATATTTTTTCAATGTGTATGAATTCTAGACTGAAAAATTACCTGAAAACCCTCAGGAATTTACTGTAGCTGATGATATTGTATATTCAGCATCTTATTATATAGTGGCTATGTAAAAGTTTTTGACTTTAAAATAAATTTGTTCTTGTTCTCCGCATTTCACCTAGATCTAATATTCTGTGATTTTGTGTTTATATATAATACATTATTATAATTATTAGTAATATTTAGGTGTTACTGACTAACATTTTTTACCAACTGAAAAATCAACCAATTCTAAGGTTTCCTTGCAAACATGATTTCCCCAGATGTCAACTTATGGAAACTAGTTAAACAAAGGTTGTCTTTGATTATTTTGAGAAGAGGAGATCATTTTCTTCTGAACTAAGCAAAAGTTTTAAAAAGTGTATGTGTTTATTACATATTAAAAATTATATATGTAGATAAGATACACATATCCAAATGCATCTAATGTCAATATTTGCAAACCCTACCATATAGCAGCAGCTTCTTTTTTAATTAAGAAAATATACTCCATCACCTAAGAAAGGAGATTGACCCAAGAGGATCCACATTTGAGATCAGACTTAGCCATTTAGCCAGGCCCTAAGCAACTTAGCAAGATACTATCTCAAAATTAAAAATAAAAGGTCTGAGGGTGTAGCTCAATGGTATAGTGATCTAGGTTCCATCCCTGGTGCAAAGAAGAAGAAGGAGAAGGGATAATAAAGGAAGGACGGAAGGAAAGAAGAGGGAGAAAGAGGGAGGGAGGGAGGGAAGGAGGGAGACAGAGGGAGAGGAGGAGAGAGAGAGAGAGAGCGAGAGAGAGAGAGCGAGCGCTAACTCAGTGGAGCTAAGGAGGTGCTCTCCAGTTAATCTCAGACCCCATGGAAGCATACCAAGTGATTAAGAAGGTAACTGGATCTCTAAATGCATAGAGTTTTGTTGATGAAAAATCCTGTAATTGCCCCCAGAAATGTGCTGGAAGGCAGCAATGGCTGGAATGGATCAGATTAATCAATACCATGTGACAGATTCTTCTTAGCTGTCTCTCACTAGGACAGAGTCTATTCTAGTACTGCAAGAAGGAGCAGAATCAAATGATTCAAATTTCACTGCCTTTAGTAGACAATTAATTAACAGCAATTTAGACAGAGGTGGAGGGCTCAGAAGGGACGGGAGATGCAGGGCTTGAATAACAAAGACGAGGGAACCCTCAGGACTGACCAGGCATCCAGCACCAATCCAGGGTCTGAAGACATCTGCATCCAGAGAACTCACCGCAGGCCTTACCTCTCACAGAGGGCAAGCCACTTTAAAAGCCATGGGAAGGAGTGCTTCCCTCCATCCCAACACTCCCTCGATAACATTCCTTAAAACATGTGTGTGTTGAATTTCAAATCTTACAAAGCACCAGGAAATAGAAAAAAGAGGGAAATGGAAGAAAAGAGGCATCTGGAGAAAAGGAAGTCGGGGTTATTAAGGAGCGAGGTGGCACATAAAGAGGCTCCCTTCTGCCAAGTCCCCACTGCTGTCTTTGTTTCCCTATCCCTCAAGCTTCTTAGGGAGCCTACAAAGGGATGCAGGGTCTGAAAGCATCTTGAATAGATCAGAAGAAATTCAGATAAGTTGAGAGGAAAAAGTGGCCCCAATCGTCTGAAGGTCAGGGCCTCAAAGAAAGCGATGTCAGACCTTCATGAAACAAGAGCTATTATGGAGGAAGGAGGGAGAGGGAGGGAGGAGGCAGAGGGAGGGAGGAGGGAGAGGGAGGGAGGAGGGAGAGGGAGGAAGCCCAGTGCAGGGTGGGGCAGGCAGGAGAGAGGGGGGTCAGAGCAAAGGCCCAGAGCCGCTGACTGAGCATGAAGGGGGCAGAAAGCACTGGGGAGGCATCAAAAGAAACAGGAGGGCTGGAGGAAGATGAGGGCCAAGAGAAGGAAAGGAAGAAGGAAATACAAATACAGAAGAGGCCTGATCGGTTTTTTGGACGTAAAGGTTTCAGAACACAGTGAAAGGACTAAGCAACAGGTATTGGTTTTTAGTTTATTTGTTTGGGATTGTTCTGGTTCTGGGGATTAAATCCACAGATGATCTATCCCTGAGCTATATCATTGACCTTTTTATTTCTTACTTTGAGGAAGGCTGGCCTTGAACTTGTGATCCTCCTGCCTCAGGCTCCTGAGTCACTGGGATCAAGGTTTGCACTGCCACGGCCAGCCTTGACAACTAGTAGCTTATCACAGACTCCTGGTTGGCTGAATCACGAGTCAGAGTTAAGTCATGACGTTTTTGAAAAATAAAATTTTTTTGAAAAATCGAGTTTGCTACAAATATATTAACGCTTTAAGAGACTGGAGTTCTGCTTAATTTTTCCCAATGCCACATGCTTTTCTTAGCAGGAGTTTAGGTTCAGTAAAACCAACACAGGACAGCACTGGTGACCACAGCCTGTCTTTCTATAGCTGACCCTTTATTCTTCTCATGGTGAAGTCCATCACACGCCCCCGATGGCGCCTTTGTAAGTGTTTTTCTCTGTGGCTCATATTGGCCTGTACTCAGTCATTAATCTCAACATTTTTACCTGTTCAAGTGAAATGTCCAAGGAAATTATCCCAAACAAGGATCTCAGCCTCTGAGTGCCTGGATTTTTTTCCCAAGGGAGAACACAGATACATTCAAAAACAGGAAGACACACAAGGCCAGCTTCCATTAGGCGAGCCCACGCATGGGTCAGTTAGGGCCTCTGTCTCATCACTTTGTAGCTCCTGTGCTTTGGTTCCAGGGAACAGCTGGGTTGAGGTCTGGGGTCAGTAGCCATAGGTCTCCCAGGCAAGTCGTCATGTGGGGTTCTGGGTAGAGGAGGAGGGGTCCATGCGTGCTGACTCCTGTGGAGGAGCTCCAGCTAAGAGCTTCGCCACGTAGCTCCTCACAATTGCCTCTTCTGTGGAGTATGATCACAGCTCAGCTTGTGAAGAGGCCTCCCCGTCCTAAACGTACACATTAGCTGGGAGATAATTATGAGCTCAGACCTCTCTCAGTGAATCACTCTGCAACCCGCATCCAAGCCATTTTCTAAGGCAATTGAAAATTGCAGTTAAGAGTGCTCAGGAATGTTTGCCATAAGATGTTTCAATATGCAGATCTGCACCAGAGATTTGAGAATACCTATCGTGTCAAAGCCCCATTGTGTCAAGAATCCATTTCTTTAAAATACTTCTTGCACAGGAATTCAGAATTCAATAGACTATATCAGCGTGAAGGAAGTCGTCAAAAGGTGGTGATTAAATAATGTGTCCTTGTCAACACTGGCTGTTTATACGGCAAAAAGGAGCACTACAGTCAATTACAGAAATACAAATTTCTTCAACATTAAGAAGGTTCACATGTTAATTGTTTCTTCTGTTGCTGCAAAAAATCAGGATATCAGCAAATAAAAAAGTTCTGAGAAAGTCTCACTCTCTAAATCGCAGTTCTTAGAGGACGAGTGCAGATTTTTTTGTCATGGTGAACCAGATGGCCATCTGGGGGAATGAAGTGTGGCTGAAATACGTGGGGTTTGCTCCCTTCCCACCTCTCATTCATCCATGTCTGCTCCTGCCAAATGGAGCAGGCGCTGCACCACCAGCCATGCACGACTCCCTTCTCCTCCCTGACCCTCCTTCCATCTGGCCCAGGAAGCGGCCTGACACAGGGGTGACCTTCTCGCTCCCCACAGATTAGGCCACCAGCTGGCACAGGAGCCGAGCTGGCGGCAATCATGGCCAGCACTGGGATGCTCCGTTCAAGTCTCCTTCTGCACGCCCTCCTTGCTCGTGGCTCCCGTGCCCCACATCCATTCCTAGCAGAAACCAAACCTGCGTAGGGCCGGGAAGCTGACCATCATGATAAAGCCTCCAAACTTTCCACCAGACTTTCCACCTTTCAAAGACAACTCTGATGCTTCTGGAATTGGGGCAGACATCACAGGGAGCACTCCCTACTCCAGCAGAGCAGAGTGCGTGCCCTTGAACCCCGTGCCTCCTGTTCATCTTCAGGGCACCCCGCCTCTGGGCATTCCCTTCCCAGGCAGGCCCTGCGCCCCTCGCCAACCCCCGTTCTCTCTTATTTAGTCACCCACTGCCTGTCACTGGCTCCGGAGAGCTCTCCTGGGAGGGTTGACTGAATTGGCCTGGAAAGTCGGCCCAGCCTCACGACAAGTACGTTTTCCGTCATCTTGGTCCCATTTCTATTGGAGTCCCAGCTCCTGGAGGAGAATCTACAGGAAGAAGTGGAACGGTTCCTGCCCTTTGCTCCTGGTGGGAAGACGAAGCCCGGGCAGGCGGCACGTTGGCTGAGATCCTTATTGGAAACTCAGTTCCTGTGGATGGTGAATGCCAGGAAGCTTGGGCTCTCGGCTCTTCAGCCACAGTCGTACCGTCTTGTGAAACTTTAGGATGGCACACAGACCAGGATTGTCATTAGTAAAACAGGAAAATAATCCTATCCACCCCAAGGCTGCAGTGATTAGAAATCAATCCGTACTGCGTGCTTAGAGGAAACAGCACGTTCTTATTTTTATTGTGTCCATGATCTTATGGCCTCTGGCCTGGCTCCTCCGGCACTGCTTCCTAGTTTTGTTCTTAGTTTCTTTGATTAGTGATTTAATGATTTTTTGTTTAATGTTTGAAAAAAACATTCAAATGTAAACATTTAAATGATACAAAGAATACAGAGTAAACATCAAGTCTCCTTCCCTGATCTTCACATCTCTCCTTGCTGAAGTGATTACTGTGAGCAGTTATTTTTCTGTTTTCCCAAACTGTGCCATGTGTACGCACACATGTGCTATGTGTATGCACACACGTATGAGCATGGGAGCACACATGCTGTATATATGTGAGCACATGTGCTGTGTGCATGAGAGCACACACGTGTGCGTGCACATGAATGCCTGATGGCACTGCCTTCATGCCTCTCCCAAGCCCACATGTCTGTCTTCCCAAAGGAAACTAACACAGACAAAAAAAAAAAAAAATGTGGCATATATACCCATTGGAATATTACTCAGCAATAAGAGAGAATAAAATCATGGCATTTGCAGATAAATGGATGCAGTTGGAGAAGATAATGATAAATGAAGTCAGCCAATCCTAAAAAACCAAATACCGAATGTTTTTTCTGATATAAGGAGGCTGATTCATAGTTGGGAAGGGAGGGGGAACACGGGAGGAATAGATGAACTCTAGATAGGGCACGGGGCTGGGAGGGAATGAGAGAAGGCAGGGGGTTATTAATGATGGTGGAATGTGATGATCATTATTATCCAAAGTAGGTATGGAGACATGAACTGGTGTGAGTATACTATGTATACAAGCAGAGATATGAAAAGTTGTGCTCTATATGTGTAACAAGAATTGTAATGCATTCCTCTGTCATATATAAATGAAAAATAAATATTTATTTTTTAGTTGCAGTTTTATTTATTTATATGTGGTGGTGAGGCTCAAACCCAGGGCCTCGCACATGCTAGGCGAGAGCTCTGCAATCCCAACCCCTAACTTGAGTTTTGTATTTATTTCCTTTGTTATTGGTTTCTAATGGCTAACTCTAAAGAATATTTGTATTAAACTTGAAAAAAAATTCCTTCACTTCTTTTCATTTTTCAGTTAAAGCCAACATGTCATATGCATTTTGGGGCTCTTAATTTTCTTTTCTCTCTTGACAACATATATTGATATTTGAAGCATTTGAGTCCATTTTCTCATCAAGAAAACACTATGATTGTGAATGGACAATGCTGTAAAATTAAATAAGACTAATTTAAAAAATCTTATCTACAAATAATATCATTTAGTGTATCTTCTACCACACTCCCTCCCCCCTTAGGTCTCTAACATATTTGGAACCAAATGGTTAAATACTGACACTACCTCAGAATTTTAAAAGCAGGTGCTGATGTTGAAGTTCATGTTCTCATAGCAGGACAAGCCATGGAATGCTAGAACTGAGGGTCCACCACCTCTCCTGGCATTGAAGACACATTTATTATTTAGAATATAATGACTCCCACACATGTCTTGGCACTGGAATGAAATTAATGGTTTTGTTCCTAATCATTTAGTTGATGTGTCAGGATATTCCTAAGCGCGGTGCTATGTTGCATGTGAGTTTAAGTAGGTATGTACATGTGCAGATGTGTATATACGCACTCACAAATGGGCACACAATGACTGATATATCATGCCACAAAATATCAGCTGTTGAAAAAGTAACTTTCAATCCTTTCTTTCTAATGTAATTCGGCTAATACTGCTATAGATCCAGAGCACAAACTGTAGGTTTGTGGTGTTCACAAGTCAACAATGAAATGAGCACCATCTGAGAAATGGTGTGGGCTATGCCTCCTCTAGGAATTACCTGAGAAGAGCAGAGGAAGGGTGAGGAAGCTGCAGGCGACCCACAGCAGCAGCTCGGGTGCATTTGCAAGAGTGGAGTTGATGCACATTTCCCTGGGCTTTTGTGACTGGAAAAGACCTGGAGACCGTGGTGAATCGATTCTGTAGAAACGTGATTTTGTGGTTGGCATCCATTCATTTTTCCAGGTCACTTTATATTCAGTGTTTAATTTGCTTCACACTTCCCTGCAAGAAAAAGAAAATATCTCCCTTAACAATATCTGAATAAATGCAACTACAACAGCGAGAGGAGCCTTGCGCACACTGAGGTGTGCGCCAGTCTGAGCGACGTGTCCTCCGCGGTTGGTCTGCTGGTCTGGTTGCTGTATGTCCACCTTTCCTTCCTCCCCATCCTCCTTCTTTCCTTCCCTGTTTATTGGAGAGCTGCCTCATTCCGGGCATGTTTTGAGTTCTGGGGCAAAAATAAGCCAGTTGCTCAAACCGAAGGGGACTAAGCAATGGATGAGGTTGGTCATTTTGAATATGTGTCCATAATGAAAGAGGGGGGGGATTGGTGCAGAGGGAGTGGGCCAGAGGCAGGTGGCAAGTAACTGAGCCCTTTTGAAACAATGAGAATCTTTCTGGATAAAAACCAATTTCTTACATTGTCTGATTTATTAAATATCTTAATAAATGTTGAGAGCTGGATCAAACTGAGAAAAAGCTCTTGCATGATAGCTCTGTGTTGTGCATGGAGCCCTGAAGAGGGGTAGTTGGAGGAAACGTAAGCCCAGGTTTACTAGTGACCTGAGGGAATCTCAGCCTCTCCAGGACGTGACACGTGCCCTGAAGTGATTTAAACTCCCCTTGCCTTGCTCTCTTCTCCCTACCAGGTGGCACATTCCATGATATAGACTCAGTGGGGTCTCACAAGCCCAGGTGTCCTGTGTGATCCCGGGAATGCTGTGAAACACGGGTACCCTCCCCATCTTTCAGAGTGGCTGGAGAGAGGCAAGAATACCCAAAGCTATTTTATAAACAGGACACAGTACAAAGGGCAAGGTGAGTAAGGAAGAGGACAGGGTCACAGTTGGTGCTAGACAGAGGTCCTCAATGAATCGAGGAACAGCTAATCCTGAAAACATGCTTGGTGAGTCAAGCCCAGCACAGAAGCCTCAGGTTATACAGCCCATAAGTGTACAGCATGCTGAGCTACTCAGTGGGGCCGGGACTGGGGTGGGCACCAGGGAGAGAGCTGGACCTTCTAAAAGTACATCCTGGAGATTGCTGGACCACCTTCCAAGTATGATGACAGCCGTCAAGCTGTGCTTTCAAATGGATGAGATTCATGGAATGTGAATCATGATGAAATAAAGCAGAAAGGTAACAGAGGCTAAATGAGTCAGGTTTTGGGACCTTCTGCAGCCCCAAAGTGGCCAGTGCACTTTCCCAAGTGGTCTCACGGAATAAGGAGAAGCTATCTGCAGTGGGTGCCCTGCGTCTCTGCTCTTAGCCCAGTGTTTAGGTCTCCTGTTCCCTGGCGTCTTAATGGAGGAGCAACCAGAAATCCACCTAAACTCACCTTAGTCGCTGAACTGACAAGGCAACGGGAGCTAGTAGTCCATTCAAGGAGAAGATTTAGTATCTGCGCTCCTCAAACAGTAGCGCCCTTCCCCATCCCAGGGGCCCCGGGGGTTCCTCAGGGTCCTTTGTCCATTTTCTCAGTGGTCTTATGAGCGTCGGTTCCTCTGTGGCCACCGATGGCCTGATCCAATCAGCAGCTGAGGGCCTCAGGGAGCTGCAGTGTCTGCTAGTGCCCCAGAGTTCTCCTGAGTGCCTGATGTCCTCCTGGGTGTCTCCAGACACAGAGCGAGCTCACGACTCCCCGACTCACTCCACAGCCTTTCCTGGGTCTCATCGTGCCCGCTCTGGTACTCGGGGTCTATACCCCTTCATCTGCCAACCCTGAAATGTGGCTCTCGCATATCACACCTTAAGTACTCTTCTAAAATGAGATAGTTTACTTTTAATCATGAAAATAGTGTTTGCTAAAATGCCTTCATGCTACGATTATTTTAGTCTCTTACCATTAGCACCATCAACGTGTGTCCAGACATCACCTACAAGTGACTGAAACACTGATTTAAAGCAGTTACATCCAGTGATTGTGTTCCTGTACCATAAGTTCCTCAAGGGAGAGCATATGTGTCTCATAAGTGATCTTTGAATATTGCAAAAAAGTGAGAATGAAGGAGAAGGGGAAAGAAAGAAGGAAGATGGGAGGAGAGGACAGAGACTGATCTCTTTCCCGCCTGTCCTCTGTGGTCACTGGCCTTTCGTTTCTTTGCCACCCTACTGCATCACTTGGTGGTTCCCCTCCCTCTGACCGAAGCCATCAAGTACACTGTTGAACAACAGCGAGTGTTTCCCGTCACAGCCTATCTTTATTGATACAGTCAGCACTCACAGTATTCAGACAGATTGGTCATGCAGAAGCCAAGTGTTTGCTGATAGCTCATTAGTCCCAGATGCTCAAACTGTTAGGCATTCTACTTGGTGCTACCTCCCACAGACTCGTACCAAGGCACATTTTGTGTAAACATCAAACAGCTTAGAGCAGCTATGGTGGAGTCATGACAAATAATGCTTGGTTTGTTGGATCTTTAAAATGAAAAGGATGGTCTCCATGGCTCAGCCTGGGTCTGCAGCTTTGTCAGATATACCACCCATGGGACTCTGCCCAGGTCCTGCCGTTCTAAACGGAGGGGGGGGGGTGCTCAAGTTGGTCATCATCCATTTAACTGTTTCCATTTTTTTTAAAGGATGCAGATGCAAAAAAGGATTGATGCAGGAAGCCGGAATCACAGCTTCAGAGAAGGATGTAGAATTGTACAATTCTACACTTTCACCTCCTTTCACATTCACCCTCATGCTTCACATGCCCCTGGACCCTTCCGTCACTCCTCAGACCACAGTGACCCTCTCCCACACAGTATTCTCTTAAACCCAGTAGTTCTAGTTTTTGATGCTTTCCATTGGGTACTAGATGGTGCCACTACTTTTATTGATACGGCCCTTGGATATTTATGAAATTTGGATCTGTGTTTGGTTCCACAGAAATCTGATTTTGAGTTGGAGAGATTCTGTGGGGAGGAGATTTGGAAACAAACGCTCAGAAAAATCATCCCGACTGGGTCTAAGGAACAGTACCAGTCGGTTTTAACCAAAGTACTTGACAAAAAAAAAATGCAGAAGAAAACTTTATTTTGGCTCCTGCTTTCAGACTTTCAGTCCATGGTCAGAGTTTCAGTCCATTCCTTTGGGCCGGAGGTGAAGTGACATCACAGTGGAATGGTGGAACAGAAGAACACTGCTGTGCTCAAGGTGCAAGGAGCAACGAGATAAAAAGTAAGAGGCCACAGGGAAGATAAACCCTCGGGACACAACCCCAGTGACTCACCTTCAGCCACACAACTCCAACCCAGTTAGTGCTGGGGCTGGGGCTCAGTGGTAGAGCACTTGCTTAATACATGTGAGGCTCTGGGCTCAATCCTCAGCACCACCTAAAAATAAATGAATAAAATAAAGGTATTGTGTCCATCTACAACTAAAAAAAATTAAAATCTAGCATGGGCTAATTTTAACTAATGCTAGTTAAAATCTAGCATTAACTAATTAGGTTACAGCTTTCATAATCTAATCATTTTAAATTATGAATATTTCTGCTTTAACATAGGAACTTTGAGAGGACACCTCATATTCTAACCATAACATTCTGTCCCTGGCCCTCATAAACTCATGTGCCATCTCACAATGTAAAATTCATATAATTTATCTCCAAGAGTCCTACAATATTAACAGTTTCAGAATTTCCACAAATCTAAGTACTCTTGGCTGTGATCCCCTGCAAAATTCAAAAACAAGTTACACGTATCCGAAATATAATAATATAGACATTCCCACTCCAAAGTGAGGAATGGGGTCAAAGAAAGATATGGGACCAAAAGAAAACCTAAACCCAGTTGGGAAAGCATTTCCTGTAGCCCCACATCCAGCATCTGGGGTACATGGTGGCAAAATCTTCTCTCCAAAGGGCTTGAGCAGTTCTACCATTTGGACCTGCTGGTTGCAGAGCTCACGGCCACCTTCTTAGCCTGGCTCTCTTCGTGGCTAGCAGCTTTCTTCAACACATGCCCATGTTATTGTCATCTGTTAATATGAGATGGGGCTTATTTCCATTGTAGCTTTGACTTCTTTCTCAACTTCATGTAGAGCCCTCTCAGGGGCGGCAGACAGAAGTTCCAATACTGCTATGCTTTGTTTGGCCTCCCAGACTTTCTTTCACATCTTGGTGGAAGCCTCCATGACCACCTAACTCCAGTGTCCTGCATTTCTGCAGAACCAGCACCTTGTAGATAAGGCCAAGTTCTGCTGTAAGCCCCAGTAATAATCAGGTCACTTTGGATCAATTCACACAGGCCTCTAAGTGCGAGGGCTGGGGGAGGGGGGCAAACAAAGTGAAACAAATATTAGGGAAAAAGCTTTCTAGTCCCTCCTGTGAGAGCAGGGTAACCCCAAGTCTCTTAAATAAGTTTTCACTTCTATGCCTTTAAGTCTGTAATGGGTGTGGTCTTGCAAATTCCTTAGATCCCTCAAGACATCTTTCCTGTTGTTTCTGTACAAAATACTTAGCACCTCTTTAGTGGCTATAATACTTTAACCCCCAAACTCCCTGTCTCCAATTTTACATGCACTCTTCTAGCCAAACAGCAAGTTAATGAAATATTTCAGCTGTTTCTGCTTTCAGTTCTCACATTTTACTTGACTAAAGTTGATAGCAGTATCCATGCCACAGCCTGAATTATGGTCATTATTCCATGCTGGGTCACACACCTGTGCAAGACATGTGCAGGTCTTGAATTCAGATTCTGAGTCTAAAGCCCAGTGCAGGACAGGCAGTTTCACATATAATTGAGAAAGAAAGAAAGGAATGCAAAGAGTAAGCTCAGGAAACCAAAGAGTTGGAAACATGTCTTAGCTTGATGCTACACTTAAATTATCCATCAGTCCAACAAGGAAGAAAATACTGAAAGAAAACTGGAGGAACTGAGCAGCAATTCACCTGGGCAACACAGGCAGTCCAACGGCAGGAACTCCCAATTCCCATCCCTGATCCAATGCTGAGGTTGCCCGGAAAGAAAAGGCATCCATCAACTAGAACACACGGCCAAGTGAGAGCCATGGGAATCCCACGTATGTGCAGAGAGAACGATAGAATGCAGAGGGCTGGGAGACACAGCCAGATGGGTCCTTTCCTCTTCCTAGGATGACTGGGGCCGCTACTGACCACATCCCACAAAGTGAGTATTTCAAGGCTTGGAAAAGAAAAGAAAATTTAATGAAAAGCAAGGCAGGCAGAGCTGCCATCCTCTGAGCATCTGCTTCTCAACGCCAACATTCTCTAGCCATCAGGTGGCTCCAGATGACAGAGAAGAGAAAGGACTCAAGGAAAAGGTTTACTCCCGGTGACTTCTGTGTCAGGCACCCACTTGCACATCCTATCCATGGTCTGGAGCAGGGAGGATATGTGGCAGGACTGGACACCACCTTTCCTCCCAGCCATGCATCCTAGGCAGGGCGCCAGGAATCTGAGGCAAATATCAACTCACAGAGATAAAGAGTGAGAAATTATGGAAGCAAATGTTGCAAGAAAACAAAAACTAAAACAAAAGGAACAATTGGGCGAATATTCTATTACAGATGTACCATTATTTGAAAGAAGATAGATTAGGAATTTATGGTAAAATTTTAGAATATTTTCTATCTGAAGCAGGAACAAAGTGTTATAAACTAAAAAAGGTGGCAATATATATGAAAAATATAGTAAAGATGTTGATAGGAATGTTTATGATAAAGTGGTAAAACTGACAAACAAATTAGGGAATTGTAAAATATTTTCTAGAAAGCATAGAGTAAAGAAAAGAAAAGAAGCAATAACAAAAATATATAAATAAAAAACTAAAGTGTATGCAGAAGGAATAAAAAAAAGTCAAAAAATGTTCAAAAGTCACTCCAGAAAGATACCAACGTTAAAGAGGAAGAAGATGTTCACGTGAATGATCAATATAGGCCAAGAACTATAGGAAAATTCATGACCTTCTATAGAGAATATTTATGTAACAGCAATAAGATCAATAAGAATAAAATAAGAAATAAAAATTGCAGATTATTGAAGTGGTGGAGGGGGAATGGCTCAAGGTACAAACCAGAATATTCTGAGATATTTGATATTTTTTAATAGAGATATGCATACATACAGTTTCAGAATTTGGAGGGGAAATTACTTTGGCTTAAGTAATTCAAAATTAGCTATGAAAAAATAAATATAGGTCATGCGGCTTTCAGTCAAAAAGGATAATTAGATCTACCCAACGGAAGACAATGAATATATAAACTAATATGCAATGTACAATATACATTACATATAATCAGTTTGATTTTATCCCAAACAATGCTGCAACAAACATTCCATCTTCAGTGTATATTGTCATATTGATAAAATAAGGAAGAAAAAATGAAAAAGAATTTGACAAAATTCAGCAGCCACTTGGGGTAAACTGAAGGTATAACTCAATGGAATAAGAGAAGAAAAACAGAAAAATGTAATTTGATCAAATGTAGTATGCCCATATGGTAGAGTACTACTCAACCATGAAAATGAACAAATTGCCACAATTCATATTATGTTAAAAAAGAAATCAGACATAAAAGGGCATATTATATGATTTCATTATTATAAAACTGTATAAATGACTAAAACCATCTATGGTAATGTAAAGTAGATTAGTGGTAGTTTGGGATTGGAAGGGAAGAAGATCTGCTTATAATTTCTGCCTTGATTGTTGCTGTGTAAGAAAGTATAAAAAATTCAATACTCACTAAACTAGTCAATTAAAGCAATTCATTTTTATGACATATAATTATGCACTAATAAAATCAACATTTTAAAATGGGAGGCAGATAAAAATATATTCATGTCAGTAATATATTTTCTATCAAAACACTCCAGAGTCAGAAAGTTTGTGAGTAGAAAAAAAAATCTACTAAAGTATAGACTTAAACTCAAATCAAAAGAAATCAGGTGTGAGAATTCAATAGTAGTCTAAATAGGGTTTAAAGCAATATATATATATATATATATATATATATATATATATATATATATATGT